>NC_069078.1:28643856-28946177 GCF_025698485.1 Gossypium arboreum
ATGTCTCGAGACAGCTAAAGCCACATGAGAGAAATTACCTGACCCATGATTTGGAGCTAGTAGCTATAGTGTTCATGTTGAAAATTTAAAGGCACCATTTGTATGGTGAGAGATGTTAGGTATTCACCAACCATAAAAGTCTAAAGTATTTGATGACTCAGAAGGAATTGAATCTACGGCAACGAAGGTGGCTAGAGTTGATAAAGTATTATGAGTTAGTGATCGACTGCCATCCGTGAAAGGCAAACGTGGTCGCCGATGCATTGAGTAGGAAATCATTGTTCACCTTAAGGGCTATGAATGCTCAGTTGTCTGTGACTGATGATGGTTCAATTCTGGTAGAGTTGAGAGCTAGATCATTGTTTCTGCAAGAGATTTATGAAGCCCAGAATAACGACAGTGAATTGCAAGCTAAGAGAACTCAATGTGAGTTGGGTGTTGAATCAAATTTTTGGATTAGAACCGACGGATGCTTGATGTTTCAAGATAGACCAAGGATAATGAGCTTATTCAGAAGATTTTACAAGAGGCGCATAGTGGTTGCTTATCTATCCATCTGGGTAGTGTAAAGATGTATAATGACTTGAAGAAAACGTACTGGTGGTCGGGGCTGAAAAGAGACATTTCTGAATTCGTTTCAAAGTGTCTAGTTTGTCAGCAAGTGAAGGCTGAACACCAGGTACCTTTGGGTTTACTTCAGCCTATCATGGTCCCCGAGTGGAAGTGAAACCAGATTACTATGGACTTTCTTACGGGTTTGCCAGTAACCCCGAGGAAGAAAGATGTCGTGTAGATCGTGGTTGATAGACTCACCAAGTCGGCACATTTTATACCGGTGCGTACCAACTACTTCCTTGAGAAATTGGCTAATTTGTATGTTTCGAAGATAGTAAGACTTCACGGGGTACCCTTATCGATTATTTCGGATAGAGATCTGAGGTTTACCTCAAGGTTTTGGAACAAGTTGGAAGAAGCTTTGGGGACAAAGTTGAACTTTAGCACAGGTTTCCACCTGCAAACTGAGAGACAGCCGGAGAGAGTAATTCAAATCTTAGAAGATATGTTGCATTGATATGTCCTAGAGTTCTAAGGCAGTTGGGAGAAGTATTTATCGCTGGTCGAATTTGCTTATAACAATAGCTACCAGTCAAGTTTGAAAATGGTACCTTATGAAGCATTGTATGTGTGTAAGTTTCGAACGTCTCTGTATTGGATCGAGCTTAGAGAGAGTCAGATTCACGATGCCAACTTAGTCAAGGAGACCAAAGAAAAAGTTAAGGTGATTCGTGATTGTCTAAAGGCTGCTTTAGATAGACAAAAATAATTGTCTAAAGGCCGCTTCAGATAGACAGAAATCCTATGCGTATTTGGAACGAAAAGAGATTGAGTTTCAAGTTGGAGATAAGGTATTTCTAAAAGTATCCCCGTGGAAGAAGGTTCTTAGATTCTATAAAAAGGGTAAACTGAGTCCGCATTTTGTCGAACCTTATGAGGTGATTGAGAAAATTGGGCCAGTAACCTATCGGTTAGCCTTACCATCAAAATTGGAAAAGATCCATGACGTATTCCATGTATCCATGTCATGCCGATACTGCTCGGATCCTTCACATGTGATTTCACCGAAAGAAATTGAAATAAGTCCGAACATGAGCTATAGTGAAGAACCGATTAAGATTTTGGATCAAGAGGTCAAGATGTTGAGGAATAAAAGTGTAGCACTCGCAAAGGTTTTATGGCATAGACACAGAGTCGAGGAAGCCACGTGGGAACCCGAAGAGACTATGAGAGATCAATACCCGAACTTGTTCACCGATAAAATTTTCGGGGACGAAAATCCATAGGGGGAGAATTGTAATAGCCTGAATTTGGGCCTAGTCGAAATAGTGGTTTTGGGACCACTAATTCAAAGTTGGAGAAAGTATTTTATTATTAATTTTAAGTTAAAACATGTTTATATTAGTGCATGAAAAATTTGGTGAAGTAATTTTAGTGATTTCATGCTTAATTGTGAAAAAGGACTAAATCGCATAAAGTGCAAAAGTCCTATTTTGATAGCTAAGGGTGTCAAATAGCTAGAGAACCTAAATTGGTGGTCTTTAAAGGGAAATTACACCCTTTAGAATAGCATGGCCGGCCATAGGAGACAAAGGTGGTCAAAAGTCAAAATTTGGTGAAATTATGTGTTGAAATTGAATAAAATAAAACAACTAGTAAAAACTTGTCATTTTTTTCCATCTCTCTCTTTTTTCTCCACCGATTTTTCTCTAATAAAATAGACATGGAAGCTTGAAAAATTTTCAACAACTTAAAGCCTTTGCAAGTAAGTGATTTGAAGGCTTTTCTTGAATATTTTTGTACTTTTAGAACCCTTGTAACATAAGCTTTCAAATGAGAGGACTATTTTGAAAAATGGTTGAAAGTCTAAGGTTTTACCATGATTGTGTTCATGTTGCTTTCTGAAATTTTATGGAAGAAAATGAGTTATGGTAGTGTAATAAACAACTTTTATGAAGTAGTTTCCATGAAAACCCTAACTAAAGACCATTTTGCATAAATTGTAAATTAGGTGATAAATGTGTGAAATAAGAAGAATTGTGGGCTTCTTTTAGTATAAAAAGTGATCAACTAGGCTTGATTAGTGAGAAAATGTGATAAAAATCAATTTTCAGACCTAGGGGTAAAATGGTCATTTTGCAAAAGTCTAGAGGTAAAATGGTCATTTTGTCCAATTTTAAATTGTTGAGTACTTAGATAAATAAAATGATTAAATTCATGAATTTTTATCATTATAGATCAAGAATTACAAAATCCTGGCCTAGACCAGGGAAAAGCCAAACTAGCAGAATAAGCCGAGATAACCGCCAAATTTTGAATACCGAGGTATGTTGTATGTAAATAATATAATTCCATTGTTATTACGTGAGTTTAAATTGATATAGCATAAATTTCTTAATTTTGGTAATGAAAATACTTGATGATAATTAAGATAATAGAACTCCCGAGTGAACTTTAAGGACAAATCGAATATTCGTGCCATGACATTTGGGTCAATGGTGCGCTAGTGTAAGACATGTCTGGGACATGCATCGGCCACAATATAAGAGCCAGTGTGAGACCATGTCTAGGACAGGGTAACGGTATTGATATGAGAGCTAGTGTAAGACATGTCTGGGACATGTATCAGCCTCGAGATGTAAGCCAGTGTAAGACATGTCATGCATCGGCTATGAGATGTATCAGTGTAAGACCATGTCTGGGACATGGAATCGGCACGGAAATGTGAGAGCCAGTGTAAGACCATGTCTGGGACACGGTGTCTGCCTCGATTTCGATAGTCAGTATAAGACCATGTCTAGGACATGGCATCGACTGGTTGGATGAGCCGGTGTAAGACCATGTCTGGGACATGGCATCAGCATTACACCCTATGTTTGAGGCTTAATGAATATCCAATAGCATTCTAAGTGGTCCAACGGTGAGAGTTGCAGTTTAAGTTAAACAAGGAAAGTATAACCATGTTGTGAGTGGTACAATTTCCTATTTGAAATGTATGAGATGTGAATATGCTATGTAAAATGTATTGGCTAGTGATGAGTAATTGTGCTTATGCCTACTTAAGTACTATGAGCATGATGGTGAATGAGAAAGTTGTTGTTATATTTATTGCATGCAACTTACTAAGCTTTATGCTTACCCTATTTTCTTTCCATTTTCTTATAGTGCCGCCTAGTTAACTCGTGGATCAACTGACATCGGAGGCATCGATCACACTATCAATCGAAGCACTTGGTATAGTTAGATTTGTTTATTTTGATTATGGCATGTATAGGACCCTGACCTTATGATTATGTATCATTGCTAATTGGCCAAATGTGTTGGCTTACTTTAGCATTTTGATTCATTTTGTATAAGGTCATGAAAATGGCTAAAGTTAAAAGTTGTTATATGAATACAAGAAGTTATTTCATTAATGGGTAATTTATTGGTTGTTTTAGTAAATAAAAAATGTGTAAAGGCCTTAGATGTGGTTGTTGAATTGAGGAATCATATTATGATGATCTTTCGCATGATGGATGTTGTTATTTTGTGTTTCAAGGTGGCAAAGGGCTTGGTAAATAGCCTATGTTGTCCACACAGGTAGACACACGGGCGTGTGTCTAGGTCGTGTGTGACACACGGCTAGCCCCATGGGCATGTTGTCCAGCCATGTGTCCCCTGTACTTTAAAACTTCAAGTCAATATGCATGGTAGTAAACACACGGGCAGAGACACGGTTCGTTGTCTCAGCCATATGGAGGACACGGCCTTTGGCCACGGGCGTGTGCCTTGGCTGTGTGCCCCTTATTGGATGCTGACGTCAGAAATAAAATGCTAAGGTTTTTAGACACGGGCTAGGAATGGGCATGTCATGGCAGTGTGAGGGACACGGGCATGGACACGGGCGTGTCCTTAGATGCTTGGGTCATTTGTGTCACACGGGCCATCAGCACGGCCATTTTATAATAACCACACGGGCGTGTTACCCTTCAACACGGGTGTATGCCCTGTTCCAAAAATCATTTTTATTTAGTCGGTTTAAGGACCCGAGTTGGTTCTGAAGGGTTTCCAAGGAAAGTTTGAGGCCTTGTGGGCCCACATTAAGGAGTTTAAACAAAATTCGAAAGAGTTTTAAATATATTTAAGTTTTGGTGGCTCGCAAACGAATGTATGCATATGGTTAAGTATGGTAATGCCTCATGCCTAGTCCCAGCTTCGGACTCGGGTAAGGGGTGTTACACCAATAGCACGACTCTGCTTTAGAAGCAAAAGAAAAGACCCCAAATTATACAAACCCGAGAGAAAATAGAGAGAAAAGAACCCCAAAAGAGTAGCCAAAACCGCAAGTCTTAAGGAAAAGTCACTCAACTGAAAGTCTCTATCCTTAACACCCCAAAATTTGGCACAACTCCACTAAACATAAAACTCCCATTTTTCCTCCCCTTATCCCTCCCCTAAAATCTCTCCACCTTATTCTACTCAGCCGCCTATTCAAACTCTCGCCAACTCCTCAATTTCGGTCAACCTAGGAAACCTCCCTAACACCTGCGGCAAAAATAAAGCACTCCTTCCACCCTGCTAATACTTGAACCTCAGACCCCTAAGGAACACTCTACATGCCATTTACCACTGGACTAGTAACCTCTTTGTGACAAATTCTACCCACAACAATTTAAAAGACTACCAACTACAGGCAAGGGTTATTCTTAAAAAAAACCAAAGTTTTTACAATTACCTAGGCTTGAACCCAAGACTTCTCAGACACTTCTCAAGACAATTAACCACTGAAACCAACATGCATTTGTGTTACACAACATACAGAAAATGAGCACCTACATTTTGGGGTGTTACAGTATTGAGTTAATGCCAAGAACGACACCCATCTCTATTGCTCCATATAGGATGGCCCCAGCTGAACTGAAAGAATTGAAGTCACAGTTGCAAGAGCTGATCGACAAAGGTTTTGAGAGACCAATTTTTTCACCGTGGGGTGCTCTTGTACTGTTTTTGAAAAAGAAAGATGGTTCTATGAGATTATGCATTGACTACCGGCAACTCAATAAGGTGACAATAAAAAATAAGTATCCTCTTCCAAGGATTGATGACTTGTTTGATCAACTGAAGGGAGCGACGTAGTTCTTTAAGATAGAATTGAGGTCCAGATACTACCAATTACAAGTTAAAGAGTTTGATGTGCCTAAGGCTGCCTTTAGAACGAGGTACAACCACTACGAGTTTCTTGTTATGCCATTTGGGTTAACGAATGCTCTTGCCGTGTTTATGGATTTAATTAACAGAATTTTTCTACCATATTTAGATAAGTTTGTTGTGGTATTTATCGATGATATTTTGATTTATTCTAGAGATGAGGCAGAGCATGCCGAGCACCTGAGAGCTGTTTTACAGACTCTGGGGGATAAACAGTTAAATGCCAAGTTTAGCAAAAGTGATTTTTGGCTTCGAGAGGTTGGGTTTTTTAGGCCACATTGTTTCAGGGGATGGTATACGAGTTGATCCCAGTAAGATTTCTGCTATTGTCGAATGGAAGCGACCTAGGAACGTAACTGAAGTTAGGAGCTTTTTGGGTCTAGCTAATTATTATAGACGGTTTGTGAAAGGATTTTCAAAGATAGCCACACCAATGATGAGATTGCTGCGAAAGGACGTTAAGTTTGAATGGATAGAGAAATGCCAGCAGAGTTTTGAGAAATTGAAAGCATTGTTAATCGAGGCACTAGTGTTAGTACAACCGGAATCAGGGAAAGAATTTGTGATTTATAGTGATGCGTCCTTGAATGGACTAGGTTGTGTACTTATGCAAGAAGGAAAGTTGGTAGCTTATGCTTTGAAGCAACTAAAGCCCCATGAGAAGAACTATCCTACGCACGATTTAGAGTTAGCTGCTATTGTATTTGCTTTGAAGATTTGGCGGCATTACCTATTCGGGGAGAGATGCCATATCTATTCAGACCATAAAAGTTTTAAATATCTTATGACTCAAAAGGACTTGAACTTGAGGCAATGAAGATGGCTTGAATTGTTAAAAGATTATGAACTTGTGATAGATTATCACACTAGTAAGGCAAATGTAGTTGCCAATGCCTTAAGCATAAAGTCTTTATTTGCTTTGAGAGCTATGAACGCCTGGTTAGCCCTATCTCATGATAGTGCTATTCTAGTAGAGTTAAAAGCTAGACTGACTTTTCTTCAACAGATTTGTGACGCTCAGAGGTTGATAAAGAGTTACAAGCCAAAAAAGCTCAGTGTGAGTCGGGTAGTGAACCAGATTTTCAGAGAGATCCTAATGGTTGTTTGAGATTCCATGGAAGGATTTGTGTTCCGAAAGATGCTGAGTTGATTAGGAATATTTTGCATGAGGCCCATAACAGAGGTATGTCAGTTCACTCGGGTAGCACAAAAATGTATAATGACTTAAAGAAAATGTATTGGTGGAATGGCATGAAAAGAGATGTATCCGAATTTATGTCGAGATGCTTGACTTGCCAACAGGTAAAGGCCAAAAACCAAGTACCTTCAGGTTTACTTCAGCCTATCTTAGTTCCCGAGTGGAAATGGGGCAGAATTACTATGGACTTTGTGACAGGCTTGCCGTTAACATCGAGAAAGAAAGATGACGTATGGGTAGTGGTTGACAGACTGACTAGGTCGGCTCATTTTATACTTGTACACGTTGATTATTCACTTGATAAGTTAGTCGAACTGTATATTTCTAAGACTGTGAGACTTCATAGAGTACCTTTATCGATTATTTTGGATAGGGATCCGAGATTTGCTTCACAGTTTTGGAAGAAGTTACAAGAAGCTTTGGGTACAAAGCTGAATTCTAGTACAGCTTTTCATCCACAGACTGATGGATAATTTGGGAAAGTAATTCAGACACTTGAAGATATGCTTAGATGTTGTGTTCTTGAATTCCAAGGTAGTTGGGAAAAGTACCTACCTTTGGTTGAATTTGCCTATAACAATAGCTATCAGACGAGTTTGAAGATGGCACCTTATGAAGCATTGTGTAACACCACGAACCCGAGACCATCGCCGGTGTCGGACACGAGGGGTTAACAAGCCAAGTTCACATATTTTGCCCCCCAATTTGACATTTCCAGTCAGGCTGGAAAACTGCGTCACTGTCGCCTTAAAAATCATATCTCGAGTTTCAAAACTCGGAAACTGGTTTTGTAAATTTTCCCTGAATTTAGACTCATATATCCATCCATGGATTTATTTCTAGAATTTTTGGTCAGGCCAATTGGTACAGTTTATTAGTTAAAGTCACCCATGTTACAGGGATCGACTGCTCTGACCTTCGCGCGTTATAACTTGAATATCTCTCTGTACAGGGCTTTAATACTGGTGACGTTTGTTTCTAATGAAACTAGACTCAAAATGAAATCTGTACATATAAGGCATGACTCCTAATTCTTTCTGGATAATTTATAGTAAATTTTTAAATTTGCGACAGGGGACCCAGAAACCGTTCTGGCCCTGTCTCACAATAGCTTTAATATCTCTTAACATGTAACTCCTATGACCATTTCGTTTCTTCCATATGAAAATAGACTCATCAAGGTTCATTTACATTGCTTATTCACTATTTAATACCATTCCTACAAATTTTGGTGATTTTCACATTCACGTCACTACAGCTGGCAGCATCTGTTTTAAGGTAGGTCTTACCTATTTTGTAGTCTCCATGAACCAACTAGTCTTGCCATACATAGGTTCATATATGATCATTTTAACCATACCAATGGCTGATCATGTGACCAACATTCCCATATCCAATCCATAATCACATCATGACACCATATATATATATACAAACCGCAAATAGTCTAAGTTCGTACTTCACTTTTACGAGCCATTTTCGCATGGCCGTACACATATACATCACAAAGATATTTAAACCAACAAGGGGTAGTCCTATACATGCCATTTCAAAGTTCAACCAAAATTTATACCAAAATAGAGGCGTTGATAGTGTGGATGACTTCGACTTTAATGATCCCGAATCCGATTGCTATCGGCGTAATCTATAAAACAGAGCCAAAGCAACGGGGTAAGCATTTTTATGCTTAGTAAGTCTCAAGGAATAAAATCAGCTTTAATTTAAGCAATACATTCACATAACCAAATGCATCATTTCATTAATACACATTCTCATAATCATTCTTACTTCACACTTCATCATTATATACTTTCACAAAGTATCAACCATTCCAATAGCTGAAATTTGTTAGTCGATTGAGCGAATGTTGCTCAAATATGTCGACTTTCAATGCACATATAAACGTACCTTATTCTTTGGGCTTTTCGAGCGTACTAATTGAATTTATTACAGCAACCAACACTCACCTCCAGCCCAAGCTTCTTGAATACAACCGGATATAACCACGTGCACGAATGCCTTGGTCTTAGCCGGATAGAATGACTCGCACGAATGCCTTGGTCTTAGCCGGATGTAGCCACTAGCACAATTGCCTTGGTCTTAACCGGATATAATTTCAAGCATAATTGTCTTGGGGCTTAGCCGGGTATCATTCAATTTCTCATGCACACATACATCAATAATCATTGGACATACATATTTCATTTTCAGTTACTAAGGCTCAAACACAATTATAATCACTAGCATAATCGCCTTGGGACTTAGCCGGGTATCATTCGAATACTCATACACACATAAATCAATAATCAATACATCCATATTTCATTCCACATAATTCAATTAAGGTCACTTCTTGAGGACTTACCTCGGATGTTGTCGAGCGGCTTTTACGGCTATTCGATCACTTTTTCCTTCCCTTGTCCAATTGTGGCCCTCTAAGCTCTTGAGCTAATTCAAACAAATTCAATTTATTAAAACCTCATTGTGCTAGCTTATGGCGAATATGACAAGGAGTTTAAATGGTCAAATGGCCACCCTTTAGCTTGAATACACAATGGTCATGCACATTTTATACTACATCAAGCAATTCAATACAATTCATTCGGGCATCAAGGAAAAGCTAAGGCCTTCAATAGGCTACCTAAGGCGAATATACATGTCCATCTTGAGGCCAATTATGCATAATACCACACAAAAACAGCATGCATTTTACTAGTTAATGCTTTGCATGTTGTAGCTCAAAACTTATAATATAGCATCAAGCACTCATATGTGTGCTAGGCCGAATGTGCTTGCAATTTCACAAGCATTCTTCAACATCTTCTTCTTTAAACAAACGTATTCATCACTTACTTCATAGCCAAAACATCATGTGCAAACATATATATACATATATGAGCATGGCCGAATTTCAAGGTGTCCATAGCCATCTAAAACACAAATTTTAACTAACATGCAAGAAGCATGAACCATGCTCATGAATGCATCATGGCCGAATACATCATAATCATGCCCTTTTATCTTCAATCATGGT
This sequence comes from Gossypium arboreum, assembly GCF_025698485.1. Taxonomy (NCBI): domain Eukaryota; kingdom Viridiplantae; phylum Streptophyta; class Magnoliopsida; order Malvales; family Malvaceae; genus Gossypium; species Gossypium arboreum. Next base: position 28,653,834 of record NC_069078.1, read on the forward strand.
TAAACAAAAGAAAACTCAAAGTCTTACTCAAGATGGCTACAAAGAAATTTCAAGAGTAGACAATCCATCATTGCATGCATCATCATCAAGCTTCACACTTAACATGCAATGGCTTTATCACAATACCAACCTTGACCAAATACCACTTCCATGGCATAACAAGGATTTGAACCATGGCTAACATGAACATCAAGTTGGCAACTAAAACATGCATGAATCTCATGACACAACCTCATACATACCTCAATCTTGATGCAAGTTTAGCCAAATATCCTTCTAGATCTCTTCTAAACAAAGGAAATGAAGCAAAATCTCTTCTTCCTCTTAGTATTTTGGCCAAAAATGAGAGAACAAGGATGAACAAATTTTTTGTTTTTTCTTCTTGGTTGCACTGACAATGGGGAATGCTACTCTCTCACACACATTTTTTTTCATTCTTTTCTTACCCATGCTTATTTGTTTATTATTTCTCCCTAATGCCCAACAAAACATGTTTCATGACATGTTTAGCCCATATCTCTTTGTCATGGCGGCCATCACTTGTAAAGGGGAATTTGACATGCAAGTCTATTATTTTGCATGCATGCTTTAATTAGTCATCACACATTTCCCTATCGTACTTTCAAAGTTCACTACTAAGTCCTTTCTTGTGGAATTCACCTTTATAACACTAAATCAATCATCATAAAATGTCATACATGAGCACACACATATTATAGGCATCAAAATAAATTTTTAATTATTTTTATGCCTCGGTTTTGTGGTCCCGAAACCACATTCCGACTAGGGTCAATTTTGGGCTGTCACACATTGTATGGATATAAATGTCGTACACCATTTTATTGGACTGAGATTAAGGAGAATAATATTCATGGAGTAGATTTGATTAAGGAGACCGAGAAATAGGTGAAAGTAATTTGTGATAGTTTGAAAGCTGCATCAGATAAACAAAAGTCTTATGCGGATTTAAAAAGAAAAGAAATTGAGTATCAAGTTGGTGACAAAGTATTCTTAAAAGTATCACCATGGAAAAAGGTTTTGAGATTTGGTAGGAAAGGCAAGTTGAGTGCTCGTTTAATAAGACCGTATGAGATTACCGAAAGGATAGGGCTGTTGCTTATCGATTGGCTTTGCTAGCTAAATTAGAAAAGATCACGACGTGCTTCATGTGTCTATGTTACGCCGGTATAGATCTGACCCTTTACATATGATTGTACTGACTGAAGTTGAAATTAGACCGGACATGACTTATGGTGAGGAACCTGTCAAGATCTTGGATCGGGAAGTCAAACAATTGAGAAACAAAAGTGTTGCTCTTGTGAAAGTTTTGTGGAAAAGACATGGGGTTGAAGAGGCTACATGGAAGCCCGAGGAGGCTATGAGGAAACAATACCCAAACCTTTTTATCGATAAGATTTTTGGGGACGAAAATCCCTAAAGGGGGGAGAGTTGTAACATCCCCAATTAGGACTTAGTCAGAACAGTAGTTTTGAGACCACAAATCTGATATAGAAATAATTATTTTATGATTATTATGAGGTTTAAGTTATGACTGCATGCTTGTGTGAAAGTTTCATGAAGAAATTCTATGCATAAAATGTCTAATTGCATTTTAGTGACCAAATTGAATGAAGCGCAAAACTTGCATTCTAGAAACTTTAAGTATGAAATTGCATTAGATTATGAATTAGAAGGTCCTAATTAGCAATTTTACCAATTTCTAAAATTTTGGTCAAAAATGGACATGCATAGAAAAAATTGAAAGAGAAACCCTAAGGGCATTTTGGTCATTAGGTAATTAAAAGAATAAAAAGGGGAAATCAAACCAAAAAAATGTGTCCATCTTCCTCCTTGGCTGCCGAAAATCACAAAACACCATAGCTACGGTTTTGTTCAACATTTCCAAGCTCAATAGTAAGTGTTCCCTAGCCCCGTTTTTAATGTTCTTTGTATTTATGGAATAATATGAATGTTTGATGCATGGTGAACGTCTTTTATTAGGTGATTTTTAGTAAAAAAACACCTAAACAAGGGACTTGTTTGTAAAAGTGTAAAAGTGAGTAGTAATAATGTGAAATAAAAGAAAATATGGGCTGAGATGAGCATAGAAAAGGTTCGGCCAAGCTTGGGTTATCAAGAAAATGCATGCATTTCATTTTACGAGCCTAGGGACTAAATTATAAATATGTGAAAGTTTAGGGGTCAAAATGTAAATTTGGAAGAGTATGATTTATGGACCCGTTTGAATAATATGAATAATAAATAAGTTAAATTTGGCATCGTAGATCAAGAAAAACGTGAATCGAGACTTGACCAAGGAAAGAATAAAGTATACGACGACTAGGCTCGATTATCATCGTTTTGTACTGTAACACCCCAAACCCGGCCTAGACGTTACAACCGAATCTAACGTGCCACATTAATTACCCGAAAACCCGACAAGCTTATGATGTTAAACCGGTTGTCGTAAAAGCCTTTATAGTTTTAAAGCCCGTGTATGCCTAGTGTTTCATGCTGTTTAAAACGTGTATAGTTTTCAATACGTTTGCTTTTATCAGAATTTAAAGTTGCAGGTTTGCTCATAGCAAACATTATTATTTTGAAAACCCGATGCTCCTACTCTAGCAGTTGATAAATACCAAATCATAGCCTAATTAAAAGTTAAAACCCCAAATGGCCTTATTACAAAAACAAAACCCAAATATAAAATCATTGAATAGTAAAGTCATTCGTGATTGTGTGGCCACCCGGAGTCCCTCGCAGCTCCAAACTGTCTAAGGCTGATGATTACCTGTACAATTAAAAGAAAGGGTGAGTTTATGAAAACTCAGTGTGTAATCCCTTATCAGACTATAGAAAATAGTGCATGCAAGAATGATGCAGGCACGAGCCCTATTCATGTCGATCAAGATCTGGGCCTTAGCCCTTAAACAGTAGCAGTGTGGGCCTAAGCCCAATACAGTTTCAGTATAGTGCAAAATGTAACCCATCCCATAACCATCCAGCACACCACTCGTACCAACCAACACACCATGTGGGGATATCAATCAACCCACCCAACTAGCACACCAATATCGCAGCAAAGTCGCCAAGATAATAACGCAACAGTAGTCGCTTAATAGCGATAATCGTGGCAAGCCACCAGTAATAGTAAACGTGACATAATCACCAGTACAATACTTCTTCCATATCAAAAACCCACCCATGTGCAACATAATAATATATGAATGCAGCAAATATACACACAGCATACAAAATCATACAAATTACAGTCCAATCACAGTCATACATTCTCAGTCAAAACATAGTCAAATCAATCAAATTGTATTATCAGTGGGTCATATACCTTAGAGGGGCAGAACGGTCTTTTTACCTATTAGGGGTATTTTGGTCATTTCACCCTAAAAGGGTGTTTTGGTAAATCTACAAACCAAGCGTATTTTGGTAAATCTGCAACCCGATGGTATTTCTGTAATTTTTGAAAGTCAAGGGTATTTCTGTAATTTTGTAAATCTGTGGTATTTCTATAATTTTCCAAATCAAGGGTATTTCAGTAATTTTCTAAATTAGGGGTATTTCTGTAATTTTACAAGTCGAGGGTATTTCAGTAATTTTACAAGTCGAGGGTATTTCAGTAATTTTACAGGTCGAGGACATTTCGATAATTTCAAAAATCAGGGGTATTTTGGTAATTTCACAAATCAGGGGTATTTTGGTAATTTTACAACCCAGGGGTATTTTGGTAATTTTGCTAATCGAGGGTATTTTGGTAATTTTGTAAACCAAGGGTATTTCAGTAATTCTACCCTACAGGGGCATTTCAGTAATTCTATCCTAGAGGGGCATTTTAGTAATTCTATGCTACAGGGGTATTTCAGTAATACTAGCCTATAGATATGAGATTCACATAGTCCAATCCAATATTTACTACATAATCATACAATTTATCCACTTGGGCCCATGGGCCCAAAGCAACCTAAGCCCACGAGAGCACTCATGATGGCCTCAACCATCACGTCAAAGCTCCCACACGTGCCCTCGCACGCTCGTGTGGCTGCCATTGCCGTGTGCCCAGTTTTCGGCATTCTGGAAATTGTCGTTCTACAGCTAGAATAGTGCGGAATACACACCTGTTTATGAGAACACGCCGAAGTCCACGATCACCAACCTTGGCACATCCTGCACTGAGTCTTGCCCCCCAACTCATCTGGTTCGCTCTATTTAAAGCCAGCTTCTCACCAATTCTCATGCTAGCTTCTCGATTTGGGATTACCTTCAACCACTAAGAAAATAACCACAGAGTTCCAGTCCAACTCCACCTCCTACACAGCTCAAACAACAAAATAAATACCCCCTTGCGCATCCCAAGACTTGAACCTCAGACCTTACAGTTATACAACACGCCACTTTACCACTCCACCACAGGCTCTTTCTGTGTCATATTTTATCCTCAATTAATTATAAGGTCTATAGGCCAAAGTCCAAGTTCCTTTAAAAGAAAAACCAAAATAAATTACAAGAGCCAAGACTTGAACCCAGGCTCCCTTACCTTAATGACGCCACAACCACTAGACTACAAGCTTCCTTGTGTTATTTATTTACTACAATAATTTAAAAGGCCTTCATCCAAGCACCCAGGGTTTTATTCACTTAAAACCAAAATTTTTGCTAAAGCCCAGGTTTGAACCCAAGATTTCTCCAACACTTCTCAGGGCCATTAACCACCAAAGCAGACATTTAATTGTGTCATTTCTTGGTACAATTAAATGCTTACATACAACCTCCTTACTGACCCATGCTCAAGGCCCAATATTTCTAGGCCCAAATTTGGGGCGTTACATGTACCGAGGTAAGTACATGTGCAAATAATGTGGTATTGTAATATGTTTTAATGCTTTAATATGATGTGATAAATGTTTTATTATAATTATGAGTTATATGCCTATTGATTGTTATTAAAGCATTAATGTTATCATGATCGTTAACCACGACTTTACGAGCAAGTACGATGGAGATACTATATGCAAGTGAGGAAAATCCCGTTTGAACCTTAGTAATAGTTTAGGATACAAGTGACATGTCACTAGGAACTAAGAAGTCTGAACTCGTTGAGTGGTCTAAGTTCGTGAAGTATGTAGCATCCGAGCTTGTTGTGAGGTCTGAGTTCATTATAGATGCGAGCATCCGAGCTCGTTGAGTGGTCCGAGTTCATGATGGATGCGATTCATGTAACATCCAAGCTCGTTGAGAGGTCTGAGTTCATTATGGATGTGTTACATGTTATGTGGTAGCTTCGGCTACGTTTGTACATGAGGCACTTATGTGCAAGGTTTCCGCGTATCCAATAGTATTCTGAATGTTCAACGGGTAACATAATGATTATAATGAAAGTCCCAAGGAGGGCATATGAAAGATGTATGGTTATCGATACTCTTCGATGAGTACAGGTACGTACGCTAAAAAGCCTATGAGTAATGCTTTGATAAAGATCGATTTAAGATGAGCAAGTATGTATGAGCATATGATGAGTAAGCAAAAAGGTTTGAATGGAGAAAAATCTTTATGTATATGTTACCATGTTTTTACATGTTGATTGTTTATTACTTTTACATATTATTTGTATATGGACTTACTAAGCTTTAATGCTTACTCCCCTCTCTGTCCATCCTTTGTAGTTCCGCCAAGCTAGCTCGGGAATCAGAAGCTGTCGGAGTATTCGATCACACTATCAAAAGACTATTGGGTATAGTGAAATTATTATTTTGAGTATGGCATGTATAGGAACTTGGTCATTTTGTGATATGTGTCATGTTATTTGGTCAATTTGTGAAGGCCTATGATGATGATGATTCTTTTGTAATGGCCATGTGGTATGGCTCATATTTGATCATTTGGTTGTAATCTAATTACCCATGCATGCATGTGTTAGTGTCCTGATGGTAGGACATGCTATTGCTTGGTGAATGCATGATAATGATGTGGTATGTTGTTGATTGATGATTGTATGATAAAGTGTGGATTAAGTACTAAAGGTTAAAAGATGACCTAATGACTTAAAATGACTATGTGCATGAATACACAATTTGAGGTTACGGTAACAAGTTTAATAATGTATGAAGTGGGTCTGGAATGCCTCTAAATAGTGTAACAAATGAGGGTGTAATAAGATGACATTATGAAGATGTGAGAGTGCCATGGTATGGAATGTTTGAGTGTATAAATATGTCATGTTGCATGTTGTAAAGTGTGTTTGAATGTATGAGTGATTGAGGGTGACCAATGGCTTGGAAAATAGCCTCCAAAAAGGTTTACACGGATAGACACACGGGCATGTGCCTAGGCCGTGTGTGACACACAGCCAGCCCCTTGGGTGTGTTGTGTAACACCCCCTACCAGTATCCATTGCCGGAATAGGGTACGAGGCATTACCAGAGTTTACTGAACATTTTCAGATTAATCGAATCATTTACTATTCACTTTATGAGATCATATATATATAACAACCTTTATTTGGGCCCTCGAAGCCCAACAGGAACATTAAAATCAAGTCGGAACTCAACTGATTTCTCATAAAAATTTTCGCTTAATTTTTAAAAATTTTACTTGAGAACAGTACCCACACGCCCGTGTGGTTGGGCCGTGTGGATTCCACACGCCCGTGTGGCTTGGGACATGCCCTTGTCCCTTGTCCATGAAGCTCTCTGTTTATAACATCATCATCAATTTAGGGGCACACGGCCACATCGTACGCCCGTCTCCTAAAGTCGTGTTCCATACACAGCTGAGACATACGGCCGTGTCTCTGCCAGTGTGGTCAATACCTAGGCTATTTTTTGAGCTTTGGTCAACCTTAATCTCTTACATACTTATACAAAATCAAAAGCACATAACATGGTATTCATTTAATGATTAAACATTCTCAATTAAACCACAAACACAGCATTTGTATGTCATCATACATGTGTCTCTCATACTCATTTTACCTTGTCTATTATAGTACCACTTATACATTTATACCATGATTATCATCTTACCAAATATCTTCAGCTTAATCATCAAGCATTCATATTTAAAGCTAGATCATATCGTTATAAAATACCACAATTCAGATGCGCAGAATAACATGTTTGCCTCAGACATTTCAATTCCACTTTATACCCAACAAGCATCACATTGAAACTAGTCATATATATACATGTCATGATACATATCACTCTCTTATTGTTTTCTCATAAACACATATCATTTATTTCATTATATCAATATCCCATATACCGTAGTTTCCATGTATTCCACATATATTTATTTTCCTCCTCCTCCTCTCCATTCCACATCCTTAATGTATATAACATTCTTGTAAGTACAATTTCACAATTTACTTATAAATGCTCACATCAAGCTATCCACACGAGTCATAGTCACTCACTTGTTTATAATTTGAGCTATAGAGCTCAAAAATAAGATTTGTAAATTTTTCCTGAAACTAGACTCACATATCTTTCCACCATAAAATTTTCATAATTTTTGATTTAGCCAATTAGTACAGTTTATTCATTAAAATTTCCCCTGTTTCACTATCCGACAGTTCTGACCTCTCTTCACTAAAAATTAATTATCTCACATTACAGAATCGGATAATGTTCTCGTTGATTTATTTTGAAAATAGACTCATTGAGGATTCTAAAAATATAATTTTGAGCCTCTAATTATTTTTCTCCAAATTTTTTTGATTTTACAAAGTCAGAACAGGGGAACCCAAATTCATTCTGACTTTGTCTAACAAAATTCATTATATCTTATAATTTACAATTCAATTGCTTACACCATTTCTTCTATAAGAAACTAGACTCAATAAGCTTTAATTAAATATTTATTTCATCCTTTAATTCAATTTACACAATTTATGGTGATTTTTCAAAGTTAACCTACTACTGCTGTCCAAAACTGTTTTAGTTCAAGATATTTATTACCATTTTTCCTCTAAATTTCACTAGTCATACAATTCAGTCCTTGCTCAATTAGCCCATCAATTAAGCTAATTTTTCTCAATTAACATTTTATTCCATCATTCTACACTATTACACAACCTTTAGAAATCAGAATTTCAACACTAAACCTTAATTCACAACTTTTTCACAATTAGGTTCTAAAATCAATTTCTATTAAAATTACTTGATAAAATCATCAAACAACAAAATAAAAGCTTCAAATCCATTTTAGTTCATCATAAACAGCCAACACTTATCAATGGTAGCTTTCAATTTTGTCCATAAAATTAAAAACTAATGAATTAAACACTTGAACCTAATTGTAAAAGTCACAAAACATAAAAATCTCAAAGAAAAGGGCAAGAATTGAACTCACATATGTCAAAGTATGAAAACAAGCAACTTTCAGACCTCCCATGGTGTTTTTCTGAAGAAGAATGATGATATCTCTAGATTTTTCAATTTTATCTTGTTTTATATGCTAAATTTGCAAAATTTTCAATTTTGCCCCTTGTTCACACTTGGTTTTTATTTTTCCTGCACACACATGCCGTCCAGACCAATAATAGGTGTTTAATTGCCTATTTAGTCTTCCTTTAATTATTACTAGAGCTATTTAATTACATTTCATAATTTTGCACTTAATTCAATTTAGTCCTTTTTACCCAATTGACTACCGAAACCGTAAAATTTCTTGACGAAACTTTAATACTGACCTACTAGCACTCCATAAATATTTCTAAAAATATTTATGGCTCGGTTTATGAATTTGAGGTCTCGATACCTCGTTTTCAACCCAATTTACCTGATTAATTCTTTTAAAATCACAAAATTCACTAATTCAAAAATTCTTTTAAATTCGTGCTTGGCCCATAATTATTATTTATTAAAATTTCTAAACTTACTCGTTGGATTTTGTGATCTCGAATCACTATTTCAGACACCACTGAAAATTTTGGCTATTACATGTTGCCCAGCCGTCTGTCCCCTGCACCTAAAATTTCTAAGTCAGTTTGCATGGTAGTAAACATATGGGTAGAGGCACAGCCGTGTGGCTCAACCGTGTGAAGGACATGGCCTAGCACACGGGCATGTGTCATGGCCGTGTGCCCCTAAATAAGTGATGATATCATAAATAGAATGTCTAAGTTTTTGGACACGGGCGTGTCTAGGCCGTGTGAGGGACACAGGCCAAGGACACGGGCGTGTGCTCGGCCGTGTGAAAGCCCATGTAGGATCGAAATGAAAAATAATTTTTAGAAATCCCACACGGGTAAGGGACACGAGCGTGTCCTAAAGCACATGGGCATGTGCATTGCCTCCACACGGGTGTGTGAGGCTCAACCTTAGAAATTTTCTCAGAAATCTTTTAAGTTTTCGGATTAGTCCCAGATTGTTTTTAATGTATGTTTTGGACCTCGTTGGTCCATAATAAGGACAATATGATTTTTTTTTATTGGTTTTAATTTGGAATGAAATTTGATGACCCATGTATTTTGAAAATGCCCTGTCTATGTACGGTAATGCCTCGTACCTTGTCCCGATCTCGGGTACGGGTAAGGGGTGTTACAATAATACATCATTCAAATCATGTGCTCATCATGTTAATAATATTCGAACACCTAATAAAAACAATTATTTTACTTCATAAATCATTCATGCACATTTTATACCAAATGAATCATAACTCAAAGCATTTGATAATATTATAATTGACACAAACAACTTCATATGATGATCAAGTTTGATTTTTTGAACATATTAGCCATATGCACATTTAACCATGGTATCAATAACCAAATCCAAACTCGATTGCTGAACCTAAACATGTCTAACTTAATAACTTACACATTATAAATTATATGTGCATACATTAATACATCCAGGCATATAATATGACCTTTATTTTATAACTAAAATCATACATATTACTCCATACTTTTATTCATGCTCACCTATAACCGAACTATCAAATTTACATGGTTTAAATTCTATAGCAAAATTTACCATATCATTTCAAAACATTTTGAGCACGTATAACAATTTGAATTTCACCTAAACCACATGCTACTTATCATGCCTAGAATACATACACAAAATCCAATCTCATATCATCTTTTCGGCAATTAAATATAACCACAAAAATCATACAAGTTCTTACTCTTCAAATTAAGCTAAAATATCCATTTCAGCTTAAAACAAAAATGACCAATGCATACGGCAACATCACATAAATATATATATACATACCAAATTCCAATATTACATACTCATCGACATGAACCTAAAGCCATAGTTGAATACTCGTGTGCAAATTATCCACTATTTCCAAATCAATTCATCAATGAAATTTTACCATTACAAACCAACTAAAAAAAAAAAACCATATTTAATAGTCAAATACCCATAGCATAACATAGTCCACTCATAGTGAATACCACCAAATTCAACATTTACATATAACTAAACAACTAGCTATATGATTTAATCACCTTTGCCGAAACATAAACCAACTACCCAAGCATATTAACCATGAAACTTACCTCCAAAATAAGTTTAAGTCACAAACAATACACATAGACATTAACATTATGATTAAGCCATTTTCGCATGGCTAAATAGATATACATACTCCAAGATTAAATATTCCATCTAGCTTATACATGCCATAGGTTCAAAGTTCAAACTTATAAGATACCAAAATAGAAATCGATAGTGTGACGAAATTCCTTGACGATCCCTGAGCTCGTAATTTGTAACAGCCTGATTTAGACCCTAATCAGAATGGTGGTTTCGGGACCATGAATCTGAGTCAGAAAAATATTTTAAAATTATTTTTTGTGTTTATTTTGTGTGAATTTATATCTGTGAAATTTTTGTGATTTAATTTTATTGTTTGAGTGTCTGATTAAATAAAAGGACTTAATTGCGTAAAATGAAAATTTAGGGGTTATTTCTCAAAGGGGTTGAATTGTTAGTGGCTTTCTAAATTGAAGCCTTAAAGTGGTAATTATGCCATTATTAATATATGTGGACGGTGTTAGGCTTATTATATAAAGTTTTCATAATTATTCATTAAGGTTAAATTGGTAAATTAAACTTTAAGTTATAATATGTTATAATATATATAACAAAACATAAAACAAAGTTAATATATGTGTTATTGTCATTTTTCTTGTCGAAACCAAATAAAAGAAAAAAAGAAACTAGGGTTCGATTGCTTTCCAAGCTCAATCAAGGTAACAGTTCAGCTCTGTTTTTAACAATTTTTACGTTTTTGAGATCGTTGCTTCGAGTACTACAAAACCCATGCTTGAATTTTTTACTTTGGTGAATATTTTGAGTTATGCCATTGTTGAGAGCTTGTGATTTTTTTGTTTGATGATGAAATATGAAAGATATGTTTTAGATTAACATATTTTGTATTGGAGTTTTTGATGATTTTGAGTAATTAGGACTAAATTGCAAAAATAATAATTTGAGAGACTAAAATGTGAAATAAATGAATTATATGGCCTTGTATGGATATGGGTAATATTTTTCCTAGCTTGGGTATGGAGAAATTGTGTATTTTGTGTTTTGTGTAATAGGGACTAAATTGTAAAAATTGTAAATGTCAAGGGTAAAATGGTAATTTGCCCATTTATGTGTTTTTGGACTAAATTTAATGAAAATATGTTTGAATGAGCTTAATTTGAATATGTCTAGATCAAGAACCAAAGAAATCGGATTTGGATTGGGGAAAAATGAAAGTTGTCGACTAGCCGTTCCGTTCTGTTTTATATCATCTGAGGTAAGTTTATAGGCAAATAGACATGTTTAATTGTAGTTAAATGCTAGATATATATGCTGTTATGAAATGTATGAATATTTATACGCTATGGCCGAATATGAAAAGGCTTGGCTATTATATTTCTGAATTCGTTTCGACCGAGTTACGATGTCCGAAAGCCCCGTATGAACCTTAGGAATAGTTAGGATACGTATGTCATGCCATAGTATTCCAATATATGTGTGCGAGTAAGACCATAGCATCGATATGTGACTTCGATATATGTGTGCGAGTAAGACCCTGTCTGGGATAGTTGCATTGATATGTGCTTACATGTAAGACCACGTCTGGGACGTTGGCATTGTACGATATATGTGTAATTATCCGAGTGTCCTACCCAATTTCGAATGGTTCATCGGACAAAGGTAAATTGAGATTGAATGTGTAAAACGAGCTATATGTTAGGTATGAAATAACTTGTTACTTATTTGAGGTAAGGTAAGTAAGTACCTTAGTTATTTATTGTAAATCTTGTAAGGGTGCAAATAAATAATATATATATATATATATATATGTGATTTGTGTATTTGACTTTGTGAATGAGAAACTTGTATATCATGAATAATCCATAAATATGCGCATATATGATTAGGTATTTTTGGTTACATAATTAGTATATGTATATGTTGAATCATTTTGATACATGGGCATATCTACTTAAGTGAATTTGGACTAAGTTTATTTATGTCTATTTGGCTTTGGAGGTTGGTTAATACTATGCTAAAGTGAATGTGTGGGTATTCAGCCAAGTGGATAGATTGTTTATAAATGTCTTAATTATCTAATTTGTAAGTTTGCGGTCAAATGCGATAAGGTTAATATGATTCGGTTATTTATAATATTTGAAAATATTATTGAATGTTTATTTGCTTATGACTTACTAAGCCTCAAAAAGCTTACTCTGTGTTTTATGTGTGTTTTTGTTTTATAGATTTTGGATTCAAGTTACAAGCTCGGGGATTGTCAGCAAAGTTTATCACACTATCTATAGTTTTGGTATTTAAATAATCGAACTTGAATTATGGCATGTATAGGCTGGAATTTGTTTTGAAATGATAAACTTTGGTTTTGTATAAAGGCCATGTGAAAATGACTTATTTTTATGCTAAATTCGGTTATGCTTGACTGTGTTTGAATTCATTTTGGTTATAGTGTTAAGTGCTATGATGAAATGATGTTTGTGATAGGTGAATTATGATTTAGGAATGGTAGATAATATATACTTGAAGTTGGTTAATGACTAAGACTTGGTATGAACGAACCAAACACTAGTAAGTTGGTTGGTTTAAGCTGTGTTTTATACTAAGATAAGGTGTATGTGAAATTGCTTATTATGCTTAGACTTGGTTTGATATTTTCTTAGTTATAATGCTTAATGAGTTTAGCCTTGGTAATTTGGTGATGGAAATTTTGGATGTGAATGCAGTTTTAAGTAATAAGATTCGGCTATGCAAAGTATTAAGTAAATAAAATGTTCCATGATGGTTTTAGTCAAATGTTTTGGTATGAATTTCAATGTTAAACGTGGCCTTGATTTTTTAGGGTAAGTGCATGCTACGTATATATATATGCATTAATAGCATGTTTGGTCATGTTATATGGCATTAAGTTGCATATGCGATTGCTAGTTAAATTTAGTAATAAGATTTAAATTGGTTTTATCATATACATGTGCTAAAGTTGTTTAATGTGTCCGAAAATGATTATGATAAAAAAATGTAATGTACTTAAGCTCGATGAATCATGTCGAAATTTTTGGTACGTTAGTTGTTTACTAAACTGTAAGTACGATTTGCTGTAAAGCTTTACTCCAGTATGCTTAGTCACCCTCACTTGTACATGCATATATTCGAATGGATTGTTTTAGGTTAATATTCCATTAACGTATTTGTTAAATTGTTATATTTTTATTTATAAATATATATTTTGTTTTAATAAATGTTGAATTATGATTTAAACATATTATTATATGAACGATAAAAATCTTTATGATTCAACATTGATAATGTCATGAACACTAATGTGTTTTTAAATAAAAAAAATGCAATGCATATTAGTATGAACTGAGATATGATCGGTAATGTCTCGTAGCCTAATCTGGTGATGGATACGGGCTAGAAGTGTTACATTTTGTTAGTATCAGAGCTACGGTTTAGTCAGTTTTAGAACTAACGTAGCGCGTGTGAATCTAGCTATAAATGTCATATTATATACTATGATAGTGTGATGACTTCTGACATTTGAAAATGTGTTTTCATATAGTAAATGGATCTCGACAGAGCTGTAGCTGATGATGTCGAGAGTGTAGCGCCTTGTAACAACCCTAACTCATATTCGTTGCCGAAATAGAGTCATAAGGCATTATAGAATAAAACATGATCCCAAACAATTAAATATAAATATATAATTATTCATATAAACAAGTCTAGAAAGTTAATCAAAATTATTTTCATAAACTAATACAACTTTTAAATTTGGACATTTCATATCATATATATATATAGACATACCGTTCACATGTAATAGTATAAAATATAATATGCATCAACAATTTCATATATGCGGCATTAACATAGTAATCTGTATGAATCTCATATGTTTTACATATTAATACCATTAAAAGCAAGTATTAGGTTATAAATCAACTCACTTCATTTCTTGGTTTAATCGGCTAATATATGTATATCATTATACACATTCTCAACTTACACTTAATTAGTAAATTCATATAGCCATATACATAGGTAAAAAGCACCCATAAATATGAACACCTTACAAGCATACAAGGCACATAAAAACTTAAATAATATTACAAGACCAAATGTCATATACGCATGTCTTAACTTGATTCATAAATGAACACCAAAATTTGCATCATGCATATGTCTTCCTCTTTATCTAATAATTTATAATCTACATTAACTCAATTACATTCATAATGAACCATATGGCCAAATATATATATATATATATATATATATAACATCGTACAATTATATACAATGCGCAACTTACAGTAAAATAAAGATTATACTTAGCATGAAATACATACTAAAACAACCAACCAAAATGATCATGCAACACATGCAATACCTACCACTTAGCAACCAAATCTATTAAACTAGCATACATTCACCCATCACTTTAATTATCACATTACATAATTCCATCAAAAACTGACTAATATACCTAGTTCATGTTATCATAGCCGAACCTCATTAGTCAAAATTACATACGTATATAGGACTTCCATTATCATTTTATCAACAATCAAGCTCATTAATATGTTTCAATCAAAGACATGACAAATTAAGACTAAACATAGTAATCAAATTCACATAAATAATTCATGTTAGTATGAAACACAACCAAGGTAGTCAAACATAATTATGATCTATTTCTTCATGCCTCATCCAAAATCATTAGCCAACTTCAATGTACAATCACATAACACAAAAGATATTCATTCATGACACATAGCATAATAACCAAATGGACTAAAACCACAAATATGCCAAAACCAAAATCTAGCATAGAAATTAAGCCATTTTTGCATGGCCTTATACATAACCAAATTTCATTATTTCAAACGAAATCCAGCCTATACATGCCATAGTTCCAAAATGCAACTTATAAAATACCAAAAGTGGTCGATAGTGTGATAGACTTTGTTGACGATCCCCGTGCTTGTAACTTGAATCCGAAATCTATAAAACAGAAATAAATATAAACACAGTAAGCTATTGTAGCTTAGTAAGCCATAAGCAAATAAACAATCTAGTGATATAAACAACTCATTTTAAATTAAACCAAGTTGTTCTAGCATAAATATGCTTAGTCTCAAACTACCAATTTCATAAATGATACTTTTGTTTTTTATACAAAATTCCCACCTTGGCCGAATGCTCATATAACCAATATAAGTAATTCACATTTCACTTACAAAGCCAATATATCATTAGATAATCAAAAATACTTATACTCATTAACACAAACTCAAGCATCATAATATATCATCATGTACACATTACCTAAATGGCCGAATACACATGGTTACATCTATACACATATCACATATCATTTTGAAAACAATCACATAAATATCTATCAAGATCGAACACACTTTTATAATTATACACATTATATATTTACCTCATAAGTCATTTGTATCAAACATTAAGTACTTACTTACCTTATCACAAGTGATAATAACCTATTCTATACCTGGTCATTTAGCTTATTCAACATGTACGTTCACACCTTATCATAGCCCGATGAACCATTTGGAATTGGATAGGACACTCGGATAAACACACAAGTCGTACAATGCCAACGTCCCAAACATGGTCTTATATGTAGTCACATATCGATGCCATTGTCCCAGACAAGGTTTTACTCGTAAACACATATCGAAGTCACATATCGATGTCATGGTCTTACTTGTACACATATATCGGAATCCTATGTCATGACATATGTATCCTAACTATTCCTAAGGTTCATACGGGGCTTTTGGACGTCGTAACTCGGTCGAAACCAATTCGGAGATATAACAGCCAAGCTTAATCATATTCGGCCATAGCCTATATATGTTCACACATTTCATACCAGCATATAATATTAACATTTAACTATAATTAAACACATCTATTTGCTTATAAACTTACCTCGGACAATGTAAAATGGAACAGAGCAGCTAGTCGACAACTTTCGTTTTTCCCCGATCCAAATCAGATTTCTTTGGTTCTTGATCTAAACATATTCAAATTAAGCTCCTTCAAACATAATTTCATCCAATTTAGTCCAAAAACACATAAATGGGCAAATTACCATTTTACCCCTGACATTTATAATTTTTACAATTTAGTCCCTATTGTACAAAACAAAAATATGCAAAATCTCAAAATACCCAAGTTAGGCCAAATGTTCCTAGTGTTCATACAAGTCCATATATTTCATTTATTTCACATTCTAGTCCCTCAAATTATTATTTTTACAATTTAGTCCTAATTACTCAAAATCATCAAAAACTCCAATACAAAACATGTTAATCTAAAACATGTCTTTCAAATTTCATCATCAAACAACAAAAATCGCAAGCTCTCAAAAATGGCATAACTCAAAATATTCACCAAAATCGAAAATTCAAGCATGGGTTTTGTAGTACTCGAAGCAACGATCTCCAAAATGTAAAAATTATCAAAAACCGAGCTAGAACTTACCTTGAATCAAGCTTGAAAGAGCCGAACCCTAGGTTTCTTTTCTCTTTTCTTTTGTTTTAATTTTGGCAATGGTGAATAAAATATGAACATTTCTTTCTTATTTTATTATATTATAACTTATTATAATTTTAAGTTTAATTACATATATATCCTTAATGATATAATATAAAAACCATATAATATTTGTCTTAGACCGTCCTACCAAAGTATTAATGGGATATTTACAACATAAATACCACAACTTAGAAAGCCACTAACAATTTGGCCCTTATGCTTTAAACTATCAAGTTTTCAATTTACGCAATTAAGTCCTTTTATTTAATCGGATACCTAAATGACAAAATTAAATCACGAAAATTTCATAGATATAAATTCACACAAAATAAAAATAGAATAAAATTTTTAAATATTTTTCTGACTCGGATTCGTGGTCCCGAAACCACCGTTCCGATTAGGGTCTAAATTGGGTTGTTACGACTCTCCCCCCTTAGGGATTTTCGTCCCCGAAAATCTTACCAGTGAATAGGTTCGGATAGCGTTCTCTCATTGCATCTTCTGGCTCCCACGTTGCTTTTTCAATCCCGTGTTTACACCATAGTACTTTAACTAATGGAACTTTCTTATTTCACAACTCTTTAATCTCACGAGCCATAATACGAATCGGTTCTTCCTCGTACGTCATATCGAGCTTAATCTCAATATCAGACGGACTAATCACATGTGAAGGATCAGATCGATATCTACGAAGCATCGAAACAAGGAATACATTGTGAATCTTTTCTAACTCAGGTGGCAACAATAGTCTATAAGCAACTGGCCTGATACACTCTATAACCTCATACGACCCAATAAACCTCAGACTCAATTTGCCTTTGCGACCAAATCTGAGTATTTTCTTATGACAGCCCTAAAGTGACCCCAGTCGGAAAGCGGTTTTGGGACCGCTAAACTGAGTCACCAAATTATTTTAATGTGATATTTATGGTCTAAAATATGTGAATATGAATGTGCGAAAATTTTAAGCTTCGATTTAGTAAATTGCATGTGAATTTAGTCAAAAGGACTTGTGTGACACTTTTGAAATATGATAGGCTAATCTATAAGGATCTAATAGTGCATGTAATCAAAAGGGAGGACTTGCATGTCAATTTCCCCCCTAATATGTAGTGGCCGGCCATGAGCATGGGTGGACAAGGTGTTATAGCTAAAAGAAACATGTCATAGACATGTTGGCTTAATGCATTATGTAAGGAAAAATAAAATAATGAGCATGGTAATTGAATAATGAAAGGGAGGAGTGATGAAAAAAATGGTCTCATCCATGCCCCCATTGCCGTGAGTTGAAGGAGAGAAAACAAAAAAAAAACAAGTGTTCATCCTTTGGTTCATCCTTGGCGAATAGAGGAAAGAAAGGAAGGGAGGAGCTTGAGAAAATCGGCTATGGTGATTTGCTAGACTAAGGTATGTTTGATGTTGTCCATGAGATGCATGCATGTTTTAGTTGTTAGCTTGAGTTCTACCTAGCCCATGGTCTAAATCTTGCTATGTGATGAAGATGATACTCGGCCTTGGGTGTTGTTTTCTTGGTTGGTGTTTGATGTTATGGTGGTTCACTAGATTAAGGGATGTGTTATGTTGCTTGAGGTGTTAGATAAATTTGAACTCATCACCAAGCTCTTTAAGCAACCCAAGTTAAAAGTTTTGATATTGAGGTATCTTGAGCATTCGGCCATGGTAGGAAATAGAAGAGAAATAAGGTTGTTGTTAGATGAAGTAGAGTCTAACAAATGAGCTCATATGTGCATTAGTTGCTAGATGGAGAAGAATCGGCTAGCAAGTTGTGTGCTAAGGCCGAATATAATTTTGTATATTATGGGTAATGCATGTGTTGAATTAATGGAAAGGGAGAGGATGCTTTAATAGTGTATATATGTGTATTAGCCAAAGTTTTGAACTTGAAACAAATGGTGTTTAGTCAATACAAGTGACCATATTTGTAGAATGTATTAAGTGTTGCAATCGGCCTTAGCATAGATGTGTATGTTCGGCCACATGAATGAGTGCATGAGTTGATGTGTATGTTCGGCCATAGGTAGCCTATTGATGCGGCTAAGGGGAAATATTAGCTAGTATGTTGAATTCGATTCGTGATTTCGTACATATGTGACTCTAATGTCTAATGTATATATGGGCTAAGTACCTTGAGCTTCTCTTTTGATGTTCGAATGAATTGTATTAAATTGCTTGATGTGATTAAAAATGCGTATGATCATTGTGTATTTGAGCTAAAAGGTGGCCATATGACCTATCAAACTCCTTGTCATATAAGCAAGCAAAATGAGACTTTAATAAGTTAAATTTGTTTGAATTAGCTCAAGAGCTTAGAGGACCACAGTTGGATAAGGGAAAGGAAAAAGTGATCGAATAGCCGTTGAAGCCGTTCGACAACATCCGAGGTAAGTTTTCGAGTAATGGAACTTAGATTATGATTTGATTAGATCACGTTTTAAGCAAATCAAAATCATGCTCTTTGTGTGTGGCTATTGAGCCGAAATTGCAAGTGTGATAAGTGCCTCGTGTTAGAGTTTTGCTAACGAAAATGAAATACGAATGTGTCATGATTTATTGATAAATGTGCATGATTATTCGAATGATGTCCGGGCTAAGTCCCGAAGGCTTTGTGCTAAGTGACTAAATCCGGACTAAGATCCGAAGGCATTTGTGCGAGTTACTAATTCCGGGCTAAGCCCGAAGGCATGGTGCGAGTTATTAAATCCGGGTTAAGTCCCGAAGGCATTTGTGCGAGTTACTATAACCGGGCTATGTCCCAAGGCATTTGAGCAGTAGCTATATCCGGTTAAACTCAAAGGTACATGATTCGGGAATGAATGATCTTGCTGTAAAAATTTCAGTTAATACGCTTGTGAAATCCCAACAATGAGGTATGTTTCGTATGTGCTTTGAATTAGTCGAGCCCTTACAAATAAGTATTCGCTCAGTTGATAAATGAGCTACCGGCCTTTGGCTAAGTTGATCTTTGTGTATGAATATAAGGGTTGGTAATGTGAAGTAAGTATGATATTGAGAATTTGTGCATATGAAATTATCTGTTTAGCTACATGAATGCTATACTTTGGTTGTGTCTAAATTCATGACTCAAACTTACTAAGCATTAAATGCTTACTCCGTTTCTTTGATTCTCTGTTTTATAGATTTTGGTTCTTCAGCTATCGGACTCGGGATTTTTGAAGTCGAAGTTGCCCACACTATCAAAGCTCCTTTTGGTATATTTTTGGTTGAACTTTGAAATGGCATGTATAGGACTACCCTTTTGTTGTAGGTCATGTACCTTTCGGTTTTGTGTAAATTTGGATAGCCATGCGAAAATGGCTTAAGTATACTTTGGGCATGGTATTATAATCATTGTATGTTGTTCATTAAGAGGCATGGAAATGTTTGGAAACGATTAGCCATTGGGATGGTTAATCATGATCATATTTTGTGCTATTTATGTTAAAGGGCTAGTTGAATCATGGAAACTATGAAATAGGTAAAGCCTACCTTAAAGACAGATGCTGACAGCTGCAGTGACGTGGATGTGAAAAATCACTAAAAATAGTAGGAATGGAATTAAATAGTGAATAAATTATGAAAATTAACCTTGACGAGTCTATTTTCATAGGAAAATAACGAAACAATCATATGAACAGTATGTTAAGAGATATTTAAGTTTTCGTGAGACAGGGCTAGAACTGTTTCTGGAGTCCCTGTTCTGAATTTGGAAATTCATTATAAATTGACCAGAGAGAATTAGAAGTCATTCCATATATGTAAAGATTCCTTTTCGAGTCTAGTTTCTGTAGAAACAAACGGCATCAGTATTGAAGCCCTGTACAGGGAGATATCCAAGTCGTAATGCGCAAAGGTCAGTGTAGTCGATCCCTGTAACATGGGGGACTTTAACTAATAAACTGTACTAATTGGCCCAACCAAAAATTCTAGAAAAAAATTTGTAGATGCATATATGAGTCTAGTTTCAGGGAAAAATCACGAAACTTATTTTTGAGTTGTGGAACTCAATATATGATTTTTAAGGTGACAGTGACACAGTTAGCCGGCTGTCTGGAAATTTTTAAAATGAACTGTGCAAGTAAGTGGATTGAGCCCGTTAACCCCTCGTGTCCGAATCCGGCAATGGTCTCGGGTACGGGGTGTTACAATTTTATTGGTATCAAAGCTACAGTTTAGTCGATTCTAGGACTACCGTAATGCGTTGGGTTTAGCTATACATGCCATTTTATGTGATTATTTGATAGTGTGGTGATTTCTGACATTTGCAAATATGTTTATTTATAGTAATGGATCCCGATCCCGACCGAGCGGTAGCTGATGATCTTGAGAGTGTAGCACCTGCTCCCGCACAAGGGACAGCGCCGACAGACTCTCAACCTATTGCTAGTAATCCGAATGATGAGGCTAGGCAAGATTTTTATAGCGTGATGAATGATTGGTTCAACCAATACATTCGAACTAATACGACTGTTCCACAACCTCCATTCCCGAAAAATACCACCCCCACACCTACAATGCCTCCGGTAACTGACCAAATAAGGTCAAATAAGCCCCATTGATAGAATCCGAAAACACGGGCTCTGAATTTAAGGCTACGGATAGCGATGATGCCGAGCAAGCTGAATTTTGGTTGGACAACACTATCCGGTACTAGATGAACTATCTTGCACACCGATGAGTGCCTAAAGTGTACTATCTCCTTGCTACGTGATTACGCCTACTATTGGTGGAACACGTTGACTTCTGTCGTGCCAGAGAGCAAGTAACTTGGGAGTTCTTCCAAACCGAGTTTGAAAGAAGTATATCGATCAAAGATTCATTGACCAAAAAAGGAAGGAATTTCTTGAACTCAAACAAGGTTCCATGTCGGTTACCGACTATGAACGGAAATTTGTGAGGCTTAGCCGATGCGACGAGAATGCATTTCCTCGAAGCCGTAATGTGCAAACGTTTGAGGATGGACTAAATGATGATATAGAGCTGTATGTTGGCATCTTGGAAATCCGAGAATTTGTGGTACTTGTTGAGCGAGCTTGCAAAGCCGAGGAGCTCAGTAT
This sequence comes from Gossypium arboreum, assembly GCF_025698485.1. Classification (NCBI taxonomy): domain Eukaryota; kingdom Viridiplantae; phylum Streptophyta; class Magnoliopsida; order Malvales; family Malvaceae; genus Gossypium; species Gossypium arboreum. The sequence continues at coordinate 28,676,005 of NC_069078.1, forward strand.
GGAGAAAAGAAAAGCTGATATGGGAGCAAGGGAGTTTCGTAAGAGGTCTTCGGGGAAGCCCTTCCCACAGTCATCGAAGAAATTTAGAGATGGCTTAGGCCGATCTAGAGACACTAGGGGCCTTTCTAGACGAGATCGCGATCGACCCCCTGTGAGCACACGAGTCACTTCGATCGCCAGTGTTGGAAATGACCGTCGAGACAGAGCAGAATGCCAATATTTTGGTAAATGGCATTCGGGGAGTTGTAGGTTCCATGACCGCTCCTGTTACAAGTGCGGGTCAGCCGACCACTTTATCAAAGATTGCCCGAGGTGGTCTGAACAGAATGCAAATCAGAGTGGGAAACCGGGTGCTACCACTGCTCGGGGTAGACCATCTAGAAATACGGGCAATGCTAGTGGTGGTCAGAGAGGATCTAGAGATGCTGCGACCAGATCTGAGGCTCGTGCTCCTGCTAGGGCTTATGCAATACGCGCACGCGAGGATGCTTCCTCGCCAGATGTTATTACCGGTACTTTTACTCTCTTTGATACTAATGTGATTGCTTTGATTGACCCTGGTTCTACTCATTCTTATATATGCGAAACCTTAGCATCCAGTAAGACTTTACCTATTGAGTCTACTGAGTTCGTAATTCGGGTGTCAAATCCCTTGGGTCATTACGTGCTTGTCAACAAAGTGTGTAAGAAATGTCCCCTAGTACTTCGAAGTTCCTGTTTTCCGGCGGACTTGATGCTGTTTCCGTTTGATGAATTTGATGTTATCCTCCGTTTAGATTTGTTGACCGTGCATGATGCTGTTGTGAATTGCAAAAGCAAGACTATTGATTTGAGATGCAAATAACGAGATAATCCGGGTTGAGTCTACGGACTTAAAGGGTTGCCACCGTAATATCGGCAATGTTGGCCCGAAATATGTAAGAAAGGGTGCGAAGCATACCTTGCGTATGTACTTGAAGACAAGGAATTGGAAAAGAAACCGAATCTGTGCGGTGGTTTGTGAATACGGGATGTTTTTCCAAGAATTACCGGGTTTACCACTGCTCGGAAGTAGAGTTTGGTATTGAGCTTGTACACGGACTACACCAATTTCGATAGCTCCGTATCGTATGGCACCAACCGAATTAAAAGAATTGAAAGCTCAGTTGCAAGAGTTGATGGATAGAGGTTTCGCTCGACCAAGTTTCTCACCTTGGGGTGCACCAGTATTGTTTGTGAAAAAGAAGGACGGAACCATGAGGATGTGCATTGACTATCGTCAGCTGAATAAAGTGACAATAAAGAATAAATATCCGTTACCGCGCATTGATGATTTGTTTGATCAACTAAAGGGAGCCTCAGTGTTTTCAAAGATAGATTTGAGATCGTGGTATTACCGATTCTTGGTTCGAGATTTGGATATACCCAAACCGCTTTCGAATGAGATACTGACCACTACGAGTTCTTAGTGATGCCGTTTGGGCTCACTAATGCCCTCTGCGGTATTTATGGATTTGATGAATCTAATCTTCAGACAGTATTTGGACCGGTTCGTAGTTGTGTTCATTGACGACATCTTGGTCTATTCAAGAGATGAGACCGAACATGCCGAGCACCTGGGATTAGTATTGCAAATTTTATGGGATAAGCAATTATATGCTAAGTTCAGTAAGTGTGAGTTCTGGTTAAGAGAAGTTAGCTTCTTGGGTCATGTGGTATCCGCGATCGGGTATTCGAGTTGACGAGTAAAATTTCAACCATACTTAATGGAAGCCTCAGAAATACTCTTGAGGTTCGGAGCTTTTGGGACTTGCTTACACTACCGACGGTTTGTAAAAGGTTTCTTGATGATAGCCACACCCATGACAAAGCTACTTCAAAAAGATGTTAAGTTCGAATGGACGGAAAAATGTCAGAAAAGTTTTGATCAACTGAAAACTTATTTGACTGAAGCTCCAATTTTAGTGCAGCCCGAATCAAGCAAAGAGTTTGTCATCTATAGTGACGCCTCCCTACTTGGGTTAGGTTGCAAATTGATGCAAGAAGGTCGAGTTGTGGCCTATGCGTCGAGACAATTAAAGCCACATGAGAAAAACTATCCGACTCATGATCTCGAATTAGCTGCCATCGTATTTGCTTTGAAAATATGGCGACATTATTTATTTGGCGAGAAGTGCCATGTGTATTCGGATCACAAAAGTCTCAAATATTTGATGACTCAAAGAGACTTAAATCTGCGACAAAGACGTTGGCTCGAGCTATTAAAGGATTATGAGCTTGTCATTGACTATCACCCGGAAAGGCTAATGTGGTTGCGGATGCCTTAAGTCGTAAATCACTTGTTAAGCTTCTGAGCGATGAATGTACACTTGTCTGTTCTACCCGACAATGTGTTAGTAGTGAATTAAAAGCCAAACCATTATTGATTCATCAAATTCGTGAGGCTCAGAAAGTCGATGATGAATTGGTTGCAAAACGGGCTGAATGTGTTCTGAATGTGGAATCAGAGTTTCAAGTTGATGATGACGATTGTTTGAGGTTCAGAAATTGTTTGTGTATTCCAAGAAATTCAGAACTTATTTCGATAATTCTGAACGAAGCTCATTGTAGCCGAATGTCAGTCCACCCGGGGAGTAAGAAAATGTACAACGACCTAAGATGTCAGTTTTGGTGGTATGGTATGAAACGAGACATTTCCGATTTTGTTTCGAAGTGTTTAATATGTCAGCAAGTTAAGGCGGAACATCAAGTGCCTACGGGTTTACTCCAACCGATCATGATCCCTGAATGGAAATGGGATCGAGTAACGATGGATTTTGTATCTGGGTTGCCAGTGTCGGCAAGTAAGAAAGATGCGATATGGGTCGTTGTTGATAGATTGACTAAGTCGACTCACTTTATCCCCGTACGCACGGATTTTTCAATGGATAAACTAGCTGAATTGTATGTTTCTCAGATTGTGAGATTACACGGGGTACCTATTTCTATCGTGTCGGATAGAGATCCGAGATTCACCTCATGATTTTGGAAGAAATTCCAAGAAGCTTTGGGTACCAAGTTGCATTTCAGCACAGCCTTTCACCCCCAAACCGATGGTCAATCCGAGCAGATAATTCAGATACTTGAGGACATGTTGAGAAGTTGCATCCTCGAGTTCAGTGGTTCATGGGAACGGTATTTACCTTTGATTGAATTCGCTTACAACAATAGTTTTCAATCAAGTATTAAGATGGCACCTTACGAGGCTTTGTACGGGCGTAAATGCCGTGACGCCATTGTTTTGGACCGAGCTCGGTGAGAGTAAAATTTTGAGTGGATTTGATTAAAGATCTTTGAATGTAAAAGTAAGAATAATTCGTGAAAGTCTGAAGGCAGCATCAGATCGTCAGAAGTTGTATGCGGATTTAAAATGAAGAGATATTGAGTATCAGGTGGGAGACAAAGTGTTTCTTAAGGTCTCACCTTGGAAAAAGATACTCAGATTTGGCCGTAAGGGCAAACTGAGTCTGAGGTTCATCGGGCCATATGAGATATCCGAACGAGTCGGTCCAGTTGCGTATAGATTGATTTTTCCCCCTGAACTTGAAAGGATTCACGACGTCTATCATGTTTCGATGCTTCGATGTTATAGATCCGATCCGTCACACGTGATTAATCCATCAGAGGTTGAAATTCAACCCGATATGAGTTATGAAGAAGTCCTAGCTCGTGAAGTGAAGGAGTTGCGAAACAAAAGGGTTCCATTAGTAAAAGTATTATGGCTCAAACATGGAATCGAAGAAGCTACTTGGGAACCCGAGAACTCTATGAAAGAGCGATACCCAAACCTATTTATCGGTAAGATTTTCGGGGACGAAAATTTCTTAAGTGGGGGGAGAGTTGTGACAGCCCTAAAGTGACCCCAGTCGGAAAGCGGTTTCGGGACCGCTAAACCGAGTCACCAAATTATTTTAATTTGATATTTATGGTCTAAAATATGTGAATATGAATGTCCGAAAATTTTAAGCTTCGATTTAGTAAATTGCATGTGAATTTAGTCAAAAGGACTTGTGTGACACTTTTGAAATGTGATAGGCTAATCTACAAGGATCTAATAGTGCATGTAATCAAAAGGAGGACTTGCATGTCAATTTCCCCCTAATATGTAGTGGCTAGGCCATGAGCATGGGTGGACAAGGTGTTATGGCTAAAAGAAACATGTCATAGACATGTTGGCTTAATGCATTATGTAAGGAAAAATAAAATAATGAGCATGGTAATTGAATAATGAAAGGGAGGAGTGATGAAAAAAAAATGGTCTCATCCATGCCCCCATTGCCGTGAGTTGAAGGAGAGAAAAACAAAAAAAAAAAAAACAAGTGTCCATCCTTTGGTTCATCCTTGGCCGAATAGAGGAAAGAAAGGAAGGGGAGGAGCTTGAGAAAATCGGCTATGGTGATTTGCTAGACTAAGGTATGTTTGATGTTGTCCATGAGATGCATGCATGTTTTAGTTGTTAGCGTGAGTTCTACCTATCCCATGGTCTAAATCTTGCTATGTGATGAAGATGATACTCGGCCTTGGGTGTTGGTTTCTTGGTTGGTGTTTGATGTTATGGTGGTTCACTAGATTAAGGGATGTGTTATGTTGCTTGAGGTGTTAGATAAATTTGAACTCATCACCAAGCTCTTTAAGCAACCCAAGTTAAAAGTTTTGATATTGAGGTATCTTGAGCATTCGGCCATGGTAGGAAATAGAAGAGAAATAAGGTTGTTGTTAGATGAAGTAGAGTCTAACAAATGAGCTCGTATGTGCATTAGTTGCTAGATGGAGAAGAATCGGCTAGCAAGTTGTGTGCTAAGGCCGAATATAATTTTGTATATTATGGGTAATGCATGTGTTGAATTAACGGAAAGGGAGAGGATGCTTTAATAGTGTATATATGTGTATTAGCCAAGTTTTGAACTTGAAACAAATGGTGTTTAGTCAATACAAGTGACCATATTTGTAGAATGTATTAAGTGTTGCAGTCGGCCTTAGCATAGATGTGTATGTTCGGCCACATGAATGAGTGCATGAGTTGATGTGTATGTTCGACCATAGGTAGCCTATTGATGGCTTTAGCTTGACTTAGAAAATTCGGCTAAGGGGAAATATTAGCTAGTATGTTGAATTCGATTCGTGATTTCGTACATATGTGACTCTAATGTCTAATGTATATATGGGCTAAGTACCTTGAGCTTCTCTTTTGATGTTCGAATGAATTGTATTAAATTGCTTGATGTGATTAAAAATGCGTATGATCATTGTGTATTTGAGCTAAAAGGTGGCCATATGACCTATCAAACTCCTTGTAATATTCAGCCATAAGCTAGCAAAATGAGACTTTAATAAGTTAAATTTGTTTGAATTAGCTCAAGAGCTTAGAGGACCACAGTTGGATAAGGGAAAGGAAAAAGTGATCGAATAGCCGTTGAAGCCGTTCGACAACATCCGAGGTAAGTTTTGAGTAATGGAACTTAGATTATGATTTGATTAGATCACGTTTAAGCAAATCAAAATCATGCTCTTTGTGTGTGGCTATTGAGCTGAAATTGCAAGTGTGATAAGTGCCTCGTGTTAGAGTTTTGCTAACGAAAATGAAATACTGAATGTGTCATGATTTATTGATAAATGTGCATGATTATTGAATGATGTCCAGGCTAAGTCCCGAAGGCTTTGTGCTAAGTGACTAAATCCGGACTAAGATCCGAAGGCATTTGTGCGAGTTACTAATTCGGGCTAAGCCCAAGGCATGGTGCGAGTTATTAAATCCGGTTAAGTCCGAAGGCATTTGTGCTAGTTACTATAATCGGGCTATGTCCCGAGGCATTTGATCGAGTAGCTATATCCGGTTAAACTCAAAGGTGCGTGATTCGGGAATGAATGATCTTGCTGTAAAATTTCAGTTAATACGCTTGTGAAATCCCAACAATGAGGTATGTTTCGTATGTGCTTTGAATTAGTCGAGCCCTTACAAATAAGTATTCGCTCGGTTGATAAATGAGCTACTAGGCCTTTAGCTAAGTTGATCTTTGTGTATGAATATAAGGGTTGGTAATGTGAAGTAAGTATGATATTGAGAATTTGTGCATATGAAATTATCTGTTTAGCTATATGAATGCTATACTTTGGTTGTGTCTAAATTCATGACGCAAACTTACTAAGCATTAAATGCTTACTCCGTTTCTTTGATTCTCTATTTTATAGATTTTGGTTCTTCAGCTATCGGACTCGGGATTTTTGAAGTCGAAGTCGCCCACACTATCAAAGCTCCTTTTGGTATATTTTTGGTTGAACTTTGAAATGGCATGTATAGGACTACCCTTTTGTTGTAGGTCATGTACCTTTCGGTTTTGTGTAAATTTGGATAGCCATGCGAAAATGGCTTAAGTATACTTTGGGCATGGTATTATAATCATTGTATGTTGTTCATTAAGAGGCATGGAAATGTTTGGAAACGATTAGCCATTGGGATGGTTAATCATGATCATATTTTGTGCTATTTATGTTAAAGGGCTAGTTGAATCATGGAAACTATGAAATAGGTAAAGCCTACCTTAAAGATAGATCTTGACAATGCAGTGATGTGGATGTGAAAAATCACTAAAAATAGTAGGAATGGAATTAAATAGTGAATAAATTATGTAAACGAACCTTGACGAGTCTATTTTCATAGAAAAATAACGAAAAGATCATATGAACAGTATGTTAAGAGATATTTAAGTTTTCGTGAGACAGGGCCAGAACAGTTTCTGGAGTCCCTGTTCCGACTTTGGAAATTCATTATAATTGACCAAAGATAATTAGAAGTCATGCCATATATGTACAGATTGCTTTTTGAGTCTAGTTTCTGTAGAAACAAACGGCATCAGTATTGAAGCCCTGTACAGGGAGATATCCAAGTTGTAATGCAAAAAGGCAGTGTAGTCGATCCCTGTAACATGGGGGACTTTAACTAATAAACTGTACTAATTGGACCGACCGAATATTCTAGAAAAAAATTTGTAGATGCATATATGAGTCTATTTTCAGGGAAAAATCACGAAACTGATTTTCGGGTTGTGGAACTCAAGATATGATTTTTAAGGTAACAGTGACACAGTTAGCCGGCTGTCTGGAAATTTTTAAAATGAACTGTGCAAGTAAATGGTTGAGCCCGTTAACCCCTCGTGTCCGAATCCGGCAACGGTCTCGGGTACGGGGTGTTACATTTCTTCCACGGTGAGACTTTCAAGAAAAATTTATCTCCAATCTGAAACTCTATTTCTTCACGTTTCAAGTCCGCATATGATTTTTGATGATCTGATGCTGCTTTTAAACTTTCATGGATCACTTTCACTTTCTGTTCTGTTTCTCTGATCAAATTGACCTCGTGTATCTTATTTTCACTGAGCTCAGTCCAGTACAATGGCGTACGACACTTACTACCATACAAAGCCTCATAAGGTGCCATTTTGATACCCGATTGAAAGCTGTTATTATACACAAATTCAATCAGAGGTAGGTATCATTCCCACATACCTTCAAACTCGAGAATGCAACATCTTAACATATCCTCAAGTATCTGAATGATTCGCTCAGACTGGCTATCTGTTTACAGATGGAAAGCAGTACTAAAATGTAATTTTGTACCTAGTGCATCTTGCAATTTAACCGCAATGTAAATCTTAGATCTCTATCCGAAACAATAGATATAAACACACCATGTAATCTCACAATCTGAGAAACATACAATTCAGCCAACTTATCCAGTGAGTAGTCTGTATGTATCGGAACAAAATGAGCTGATTTAGTCAATCTATCCACAATAACCTAGATTGCATCTTTCTTGCTTTGTGTTAACGGTGAACCAGATACAAATTCCATAGTAACTCTGTCCCATTTCCACTCAGGTATCATGATCGGCTAAAGCAATCCAGAAGGTACCTGATGCTCGGTTTTTACTTGTTGACAAATTAAGCATTTTGAAACAAAGTTAGAAATGTCTCGTTTCATACCATGCCACCAATAAAGTTATTTCAGATCATTATACATCTTTGTACTACCTAGGGGAACAGATAACCGATTGCCGTGAGCTTTGCTCAAAATCATCTGAATCAACTCTAAATTCCTCGGGACACAAATTCAATTTCGAAATCTCAATCAGTCATCAGCATCTACTCGAAACTCTAAATTAGCATTTAAATCACATTGAGCTCATTTTGCTATCAATTCATTATCAACCTTCTGGGCAACACAAATTTGTTGAACAAATAACAGTCTTGCTTTCAATTTAGCTATCATCAATATCATCAAACCATCATCAGACATAGCCATATGCGCATTCATTGTACGCAAAGCAAACAATGATTTTTGGCTTAAAGCATTAGCAACAACATTAACATTTCCTAGGTGATAGTCAATCACAAGCTCATAGTCTTTTAGCAATTCTAACCATCGGCATTGTTTTAAATTCAAATCTTTCTAAGTCATCAAGTATTTTAGACTTTTATGATCAGAATAAACATGACATTTCTCACCAAACAGATAATGATGCCAAATTTTCAATGCGAACACAATAGCTGCCAATTCCAGGTTGTGTGTCGGATAGTTCTTTTCATGTGGCTTCAACTGTCTCGAGGCATAAGCTACAACTTTGCCTTCCTACATCAAAACACAACCCAAACCATTTAAAGATGCGTCACTATAAATAACAAATTCTTTACCTGATTCTGGTTGAACTAGTATTGGAGCTTCGGTCAAAAGGGCTTTCAACTGATCAAAGCTTTTCTGGCACTTCTCTAACCACTCGAACTGAACATCTTTCTGCAATAACTTTGTCATCGGGGCTGCAATCATAGAGAAACCTTTCACAAACCGTCTATAATAACCAGCAAGTCCCAGAAAGCTTCAGATTTCAGAAACATTCTTCGGAGGTTTCCAATCAAGTATAGCTGAATTTTTTCTCAGATCAACCCGAATACCTGATGCTGATACCACATGACCCGGAAAACTGACTTCACTTAACCAGAACTCATATTTACTGAATTTCGCATACAACTGCTTACCTCGCAAAGTCTGTAACACAAGTTTCAAATGTTCAACATGTTCAGTTTTATCATGAGAATAGATCAAAATATCATCTATGAACACAACCACAAACCGATCCAGATACGGTCTGAAGATCCGATTTATCAGATCCATGAAAACAGCAGGTGCATTAGTAAGTCCGAATGGCATAACCAAAAACTCATAGTGTCCATACCTCGTTCGAAAAGCAGTCTTTGGCATGTTCGAGTCTCCAACTCGCAACTGGTAGTAGTCTAACCTCAAATCTATCTTCGCAAACACTGTAGCCCCTTTCAATTGATCAAGCAGATCATCAATCCGTGCTAACAGATACTTATTCTTTATAGTCACCTTGTTAAGCTATCTATAATCAATACACATTCTCATGGTTCCATCTTTCTTTTTTACAAACAGTACTGGTGCACCCCAAGAAGAGAAACTCGGTCATACAAAACCTCTATCTGTCAACTCTTGCAACTGAGCTTTCAATTCTTTTAATTATGTAGATTCCATTCTATATGGAGCTATGGATATCAGTTGTCCCAGGCATTTCTCTACCTCCTGAACAGGTGGAAAACTTGGTAATTCTTCAGGAAATACATCTGGATACTCACATATAACTGGTACTGATTCAATGTTTCTTTCAGCCACTTTACTATCAAGCACGTAGGCAAAATAAGCTTCACACCCTTTTCTCACATATTTCTGAGCAGCATCGAAAAGATTACTGCTGGTAACCCATTCAGGTCATTAAATTCAATCCAAATAACCTCATCATTCTGGCACCGTAAATCAATAATCTTTCTTTTGCAGTTTACAACAGCATCATGTAAAGTCAACCAATCCATACCCAGAATTATGTCAAACTCATCAAATGGCAGCAACATCAATTCAGCCGGAAAACATGAATCTCGAACCATCAAGGGACAATTCTTACACACTCTATCAACCATAACACACCGGCCCAAGGGGTTTGACACTTTAATTACAAACTCAGTAGACACAACAGGTAGAGTCTTGCTGATTACTAATGTCTCACACTCATAAGAATGAGGAGAACCAGGATCAATCAATGCAATTACATTAGTATCATAGAGAGTGAATGTACCAGTAATAACATCTGAGGATGAAGCCTCCTCTCGCGCACTAATAGCATAGGCTCTGGCTAGTGCACAACCTCAGATCTGACTGCTGTATCTTTAATTCCCCTCTGACTGCCACTCACATTACCCGTATTTCTCTATGGTCTACCCCGAGTCGCAGTATTACCCAATCTCGTGTTTTGCACTGGATTCTCTTCAGCTAACCTTGGGCAATCTTGAATATAATGATCTGTCGATCCACATTTAAAGCAGGCCCAATATGCAATCTACAACTACTGGGATGTCATTACCACAGTGTTTACACTCTATTTGATTTGATCTGACATTCCCCACACTAGCTACTGAGGTAGCTTTCGCGCTCACAGGTGGTCTATTCTGATCCTGTCTGGAGTAACCCGAAGTGGCTCTAGAACGACTGAAATCATCTCAGAAATTCTTTGGTGTTGATTGGACTAACTTACTGAATGATCTCTTACGCGAGTCTCTAGATTCAAAATTAGCTTTTCTCTTCTCTTTCCCGAGCTCTTCAGCTTTGCAGGCTCGCTCAATAAGTACTACAAACTCTTTTATCTCAAGTATGCCAACTAAAAATTTAATATCTTCATTCAGCCCATCTTTAAACCTTTTACACATTATAGCTTTCATAGAAACACACTCTCAGGCATACCGACTGAGTCTCACAAATTTCCGCTCGTACTCTGTCACGGTCATCCGACCCTATTTTATCTCTAGAAATTCTTTTTGCTTCAGATCAATAAATCTCTGGCTAATATACTTCTTACGGAACTCAGTCTGGAAGAATTCCCAGGTCACTCGCTCTTTCAGAACCACTGATACTAGGGGATTCCACTAGTGATATGCTGTATCTCGAAGCAAAGATATAGCACATTTTAAACATTCATCTAGGGTACAAGACAGCTCATCAAACACACAGAAAGTATTATCAAGCCAGAACTCAGCCCGCTCAGCATCATTATCATTAGCTTTAAACTCTTCAGCCCCATGTTTTCTAATTTTATCAACAGGTGGCTTAGTAATCTCAACGGGTCACTTACTTGAGGTATAGCAGGCATCAAAGATGGATTAGTTAGGGGTGGAGGTTGTTGTGCAGTTGGGTTAGTCTGGATATATTGAGTAAACTAGTCATTCATCATTTGATAAAAGGCTTGTCTAGCCTCTCCTTCTTGGTTACTCGAAATCGGTCGAGAATCAACTGGCGCTGTCCCTTAGGCAAGAGCAGGCACTACACTCTCGACATTATCAGCTATAGCTCTGTTGGGAACCATTTACTATATATGAAAATACATTTTCAAATGTCAAAAGTCATCACTTTATCACAGTATATAATATGGCATGTATAGCTAGACTCACACATGCTACATTAGTCCTAGAATCGACTAAATCGTGGTCTGATACCAATTAAATGTAACACTCCTAACTCGTATCCGTCGCTGGAATAAAGTCATAAGGCATTACAGAATAAAACATGATCCCAAACAATTAAATATAAATATATAATTATTCATATAAGCACGTCTTGAAAGTTAATCGAAATTATTTTCATAAACTAATACAACTTTTAAATTTGGACATTTCATATCATATATATATATATATATATATATATAAATAGACATACCGTTCACATATAACAGTATAAAATTAAATATGCCTCAACAATTTCATATATACGGCATTAACATAGTAATCTATATGAATCTCATATGTTTTACATATTAATACCATTAAAAGCAAGTATTAGGTTATAAATCAAATCACTTCATTTCTTGGTTTAATCGGCTAATATACATATATCATTGTACACATTCTCAACTTACACTTAATTAGTAAATTCATATAGCATTATACATAGGTAAAAAACACACATAAACATGAACACCTTACACGCATACAAGACACATAAAAACTTAACTAATATTACAAGACCAAATGTCATATACGCATGTCTTAACTTGATTCATAAATGAAACACCAAAATTTGCATCATGCATATGTCTTCCTCTTTATCTAATAATTTATAATCTACATTAACTCAATTACATTCATAATGAACCATATGGCCAAATATATATATATATATATATATATATATATATAACATCGTACAATTATATACAATGCGCAACTTACCGTAAAATAAAGATTATACTTAGCATTAAATACATACTAAAACAACCAACCAAAATGATCATGCAACACATGCAGTACCTACCACTTAGCAACCAGATCTATTAAACTAGCATACATTCACCCATCACTTTAATTATCACATTACATAATTCCATCAAAAACTGGCTAATATACCTAGTTCATGTTATCATAGCCGAACCTCATTACTCAAAATTACATACGTATATAGGGCTTCCATTATCATTTTATCAATAATCAAGCTCATTAATATACCATTTGCACCTATAAATATGCAACTCAAAACACACTAAAACATGTCAAAACATGTTATATACCATTCAATCTAAATGCCTAACCAATATGCCCACAAAGACAGCTCAATCAACAATGCAAACCTAATCAAATGGTCCCACTCAAACATGCCATTATGCCTTCAATGGCCCCCAAATAACCAAACCAAACATGTACAAGAACAACCAACACATTTAAGTAAAACATAGGAGTAAACATGATTTTTATCAATTCCATACGAAGACATAATCTAGGCATATTATGCATCCAGCCAAGTCCAAAAATCCATCAAACACAATGCCTAACATATAATAATTTCATTCATGAAAGCACTTCACAAATAACCAAAACAACCAACAAGCTATCAACAAAATGACCATTGTCAAAATGCTATACATATTTACATAACCTATAAGGCCATCAAGATTCAAAGTGTCATCAAACTACAAAATCAACATTCCAAACACAAGGTTCCTTAGGTACATGCCAAAACCAAAATAAAAGCATCACCAACACTTGAGCTTAGGGTTGTCACTGGATGCTAAATCGATGTACGAACCAAATAGTATCTAACATGCGCACGGACAAACTAAACGTACACTGGGTATAACTCAGTGGTATTTCTATAATCTGAACAATAGGTATAATATGAAACATGAAGGAGCATAAAATTAGAATGAAACTAACATACAAATCATCAAGCCAAATATGTTATTCCACATAATCTGTAACGGCCCATTTTTAGTCAAATCGAAAAGTGATTTTGGGACCAAAAATCTAAGCTCAAAATATTTATTTTATTATTTTAATAAGACTTACAGCATGATAGATTAATTCTGTGAAAGTTCCGTAAAGAAATTTTACTGTCTGAATGCTTAATTCGAGAAAAAGGATCAAATCACGTAAAGCGTAAAACTTGAGTTCTATTAGTTAAAAGTATTAAATAGCTATGGATCATTAAAGTAGAGGTCCTTATGTTGTAATTAGACCATAATTAAATTGAGTGGACAATAATGGGTATAATATCATGAAATTTGGTGGTTTTTAATTAAGGTTAATTTTGGAATTATAATGTTAATATTAATAAAACAAAAGGAAATTATGTTCATATTATCATCTTTCCAACCAAAAATAAAAGGAATAACAAAGCCATTTTAGCGCTTTAGATATTTAGCCAACTCTTAGCTTCATTAAGGTACGGTTTTAGCTCGGTTTTTTTATGATTTCTATGTTTTTGTAATTGTTGCAGCTCAATCTAGCTAGCCCGTACCTTTAATTTCAAAACTGTTAAAGATTTTAAGGGTTTCCATTGTTGAATCTATGATTTCATTGATGTTTAATGTTGAATATGAAACCTTGATGATAGTTTTACATGTTTTGTTAAGTGATTTTTGATGAAAATGCATAATAGGATTAAATTGAGAAAATGTGAAATGTAGTGGTTAAAAGCGTGAGTAAATGAAAATTATGGGCTGCTAGGGGCACTATAGTAATTTGGCTAGCATGGGTTAGTCTTTAATTTCATTAATTTGTGATTTTCTGAAATAAGGACTAAATTGTGAAAAATGTGAAATTTGTGGGGCAAAAGTGTAAATGTGTTTTAAAGTGTATTTGGACTAAATTGAATGAATAAATGATTGAATAAGTTAATTTTGAATATAATTAGATCAAGAAAAGTGGAATACGGACTAGGATCGGGGAAAAGATAAAGTTATCGACTAATTGACTCGATTTGTTGTTTTCACATCCGAAGTAAGTTCGTATGTATTAAATATTGTAATAATTATGCTTTAGTGCTTTAATATTGCATAAATTGTATATATGGGACTACAGATATGTTTGACGACAAATCGGTTATATGTGGTACTCAGTGTGTGATACAACATAGCGTCGGCTATATATGGCACTTAGTGTGCGATTCGACATAGTTTCGTCTATATATGGCACTTAGTGTGTGATTTAAGATAGCTTCGGCTATGTACGACACTTAGTGTGTGAGATATTGAGTATGGCACTTAGTGTGCGAGACATTGTGTAACACCCCTTACTCGTGTCCTACTCTGGCACAGGGTACGAGGCATTATCGGACTTAAATACAATCGATCATGTAAAAATCAGCCATAAAATTTTTTTCTATTTAAAAACTTTCATACATATGCTTACCATCCCTTATATGGGCCTATGGGGTCCAAAACATACATTCGGGGTGGTTCGGGACCAAACCGTAAACATATGAAACTTTTGCAACCTTTAGAAAATTTTCACACTTTGGAGAGTCACACGCCCGTATGGGTTGGCCGTGTGGGTTTCACACACCCGTGTGGCTTGGACACACCCGTGTGGCTTGGACACACCTGTGTCTTCAGCCCGTGTAACTCTACGTTTATGACGTCAGCAAACGTTTAGAGTCACACGGCCAAGTCACACACCCGTATGCTAAGGCCGTGTCCCCGACACGACTGAGACACACGGCCGTGTCTCTGCTCGTGTGGTCAACACTTAGGTTATTTTCCAAGCCTTTATGTTACCCTTAATCCTTCACATATTTATACACACTAAGGACACATATTATGACATCATTTTAATGATTTAGCATCTCATATTAATGCACATTCATAACATTAACACCAACCATATATGGCCAACAAACATAATCACACCACCTCATCACAAGCATTAGAACATAGCATAGATACATAGGTTCACAAACCATAATCAAAATGAGACACACCTTTTGGCCATATACAAATAACTCAATATAAGCCAATACATTTGGCTAATCATAATAACACATAACATAGAGATAAGTCCCTATACATGTCACTCACTTAAAACGTTTAACATATATCAATATTACAAATGTGATGGCTTGATAGTCTAATGCTGCCCCCGACGATCTCCAATCCTGAGCTAACTTGACAACACTAAAGAAAAGGAAAGGAAGGGAGTAAGCTTTATAGCTTAGTAAGACCGTATGAAAATAATAAGCAGTTTATCAACCTGCTTCTCAAGGTAATACAACCATATTTGCACTTTTACTTATGTTCAGGTCAAGCTATTTTCTCAAGTCACAGTCATTAAATTATTTATACATTGAGCTACAAAACTCTAAATTAAGATTTGCTAATTTTCCCTGAAACTATACTCACATATCTTCTTACCAAAAAAATTTCAAAATTTTTGGTCCAGCCAATAAGTATAGTTTATTCTTTAAAATACCCATATTTTGCTATCCGATAGTTCTAACCCCTCTTCACTAAAAATTAATTATCTCATAGTACGGGACTCAGATGATGTTCCCATCTATTTTTCCTAAAAGTAGTCTCATTAATAATTCTATCATATAAATTATAACCCATAACTATTTTTGTACAATTTTTAATGAGTTTCTCAAATCGGAACAGGGGATTTCAAAATCGTTCTGCTCTATCTCACACAAATTCAAATATCTCATAATATGAAATTCTTTTTCTTGCATCGTTTCCTTTATAAGAAACTAGACTCGATAAGCTTCAATTATATATTTTATTCAATCTCTAAATCACTTTCTACTATTTTTGGTGTATTTTCAAAGTCGGACTGCTACTACTGTCCAAAACTATTTTAGTGTAAAATAATGGTAACTAAGCTTATAACACCTTTACAAACCATTTTAAACATCATGGTAAAAAATACAAATTGGTACATCATAAGCATAGAGCCATAATCACAAGGTCATCAATATTTTATTCGGATAGGCATAGCTTACTTATTTTACCAAAGATGCATTCATTTCATGATAGTAATAGTATTTGAGCTTCGAGTACATACCTGTACCTTTTCAACGTGCTCATAACATTTCATAGTTCATTCATAATACATAAATGGACATAAGAACAATTTACTCATCACTAGCATATATCGAGCTTACATCTCATACGTTTCAAGTAGGTACCTGTACCACTCACAACATGGTCATAACTTCTCTCATTAAGCTTTAACTGTAAATCTCTACGTTGAACCGTTGGGAATACTATAGGATATTCGATAAGCCTCAAACATAGGTTAGGATACCGATGCTATGCCCTAGACATGGTCTTACATTGGCTCATACATCAAGTCGATGTCATGTCCCAGACATGCTCTTACACTGACTATCGCAATCGAGACCTACGTCATGTCTTAGACATGGTCTTACATTGGCTCTCACATATCTATGTAGATGCCATGTCCCAAACATGGTCTTACACTAACACATCTCATAGCTGATGCCATGTCCCAGACATGGTCTTACACTGGCTCACATCTCGAGGCTGATGCCATGTCCTAGACATGGTCTTACACTAGCTCTCATCTCAATGCCAATGCCATGTCCCAAACATGGTCTTACACTAGTACACATGTCACCCAAATGTCATGGCATGAATATCCAATCTATTCTTAGGGTTCAACCAAGAGTTTATCTCATTAAGTCTCATCATACATTTCTCATAGCCCCATTCAAGAATTTTATGCAAAATTAATCATTCAATGCATAATAACAATAAAGTTGTTAATATTTACGCGCAACT
This sequence comes from Gossypium arboreum, assembly GCF_025698485.1. Taxonomy (NCBI): domain Eukaryota; kingdom Viridiplantae; phylum Streptophyta; class Magnoliopsida; order Malvales; family Malvaceae; genus Gossypium; species Gossypium arboreum. The sequence goes on from NC_069078.1 coordinate 28,693,148, forward strand.
TACTCGTTTCAATGGAATATCATATTCCATCAAATTTCCAATGTATTCAATCATCACATAAATGTTATTAACATTTGGCATCACTTTCTCATATACAATATCATCAACATATAAATCAATACAAATCATAGCAAGATAGATTTCAAGTATATTAAAAATAGCATGGATATCATGCTTATTTAATCACACGGACTTACCTCGAATGCAATTTCAGCTAATTACTTCATTTTAGTCCATAACCTTGTACTTTCCGATTTAAGCCCAAATCTTAATTTTATTGATAAGAAAAGGATTTAAGTTGCTAAAAATTTGAGCTTCAAAACCCCCATGTTTGCTGCCATTTTTGGTGGTTGAAGAAGAAGAAATGAAAAAGATGACAACCTTTTTCCTTATTTTATTTCATTACCAAAAAAGTCACCTAATGCCACCAACATTTGACTTTTCAATTTTTTTCCCTATGGCTGGCCATCACTTTCCAAATGGCCTATTTTCTCTTTAAAGACCTCCAATTTTGGTTCTCTATCTATTTAACATATTTGGGTAGTAAAACAAAACTTTTGTCCTTTATGCGATTTAGTCATTTTTCGCAATTAAGCTCATAAACGCTAAAATTAATTCACCAAAATTTTCATGCACTCATATAATCATGCTATAACACATAAAATAATATTAAAATAATTTATTAACCTCAGATTTATGGTTCCAAAACCACTATTCCGACTAGGCCCAAAATCGGGCTGTTAGATATTGAGTATTCAACGGCATTCCGTGTATGTATGAATTTGTTATGGATTGGTACTAGTATGTGCTTGTATATTATGAGCTTAAAATCAAAAAAGTTACAAAGTTTGTATATAAGCTTATGAATAAGCAGTTGAAAGGTTTGTTAGTAATCATAAAGTACATGATAATATATTTAGATTGATGAATGTTGTATTTGTGATTAGTTAAGTTTATATCATACAAGCTTACTAAGCTATGAAGCTTACTTTGTGTTATTTTCCTATGTTTTATAGTGAATCAAGGCTAGCTCAGATCCGGGAGTCGTCAGAAACATCACCACACTATCAAACATCTAATTTGGTACTTTTGGAATATACATTTTTGGCATATGGCATGTATAGGCTAGATGTGGTATTTTGGTTGTGGTTATAGCCATGAGATTTGGCTTGTAAATTGTATATGTTTTGGTTTATATATGGTTTATTTTGGTATGTTTGGTATTAATGTGGTTATGATTTTATAGTTACTTAAATGGTTAATTGAATTGTGGAGTATAAAATGCTTGAGAAATGCCTTGATGAGGTATGATTTTAGATGTTGTGTGGTTATTTGTAAAGAAGTTATGTGAGTGTGAATTATGGTAAATGGACTATATAGATTGATATTGTTTTGGCATGTATTTGGCTAAGTAAATGGTAGTGATTTGAGATTTGGAATAGATGAAATTATATTAGCATGAATTGTGCATTTGGTTAATGATTTTGGCTGCCTAATTATATGATGAAATGGTACCATTTTGGTTGTTTAGGTGAGCATGAATAAGGGTGGGAAACTGGCCTTGCAAATGGCCTATTTTTGTCCACACGGGTAGAGACACGGGCGTGTGTCTCAGTCGTGTGTGACACACGGTCATGTTAAACAGCTGTGTGTCCCCTGATAATGAAATTGAATTGAAGTCAGTATGCTCCATATGGTCTCACACACGGGCATGTGATTGGCCTTGTGGTATAAGTCATTATACTCCCTAATTGGCACACGACCAAGCACACAGGCATGTGACTTGGCCATGTTGCATAAGTTAGTATACCATACAGTTTGGGCACAGCCTAGCACATGGGCGTGTGTGGCCACTTCGAATGGCACACAGGCTAAGCACACGGGCGTGTGGTTGGCCATGTGACCCAAGTTAGTATGTATGCCCTATTTCCACATGACCTCAAACACGGACATGTTTGGAGCTGTGTGAGGCACACGGCCTATTCACATGGGCGTGTGACCCTTGTATGGCTGAAATTATTTCTAAGTTTCCAAAATTTTCATATGTTACAGGTTTAGTCCCGAACCACTTCTGATGTATGCTTAAGGCCTCATAGGCTTTTATAAGGGACCATGTGATTGTGTTTAATGATTTATGTGAATGAATGATTTATGCTTGATAAATGTATGTTATATGTTGTGAATTGATTGGTAATACCTCGTAACCCTACTCCAGCGATGGATACGGGTTAGGGGTGTTACATTTATTGGTATCAGAGCTACAATTTAGTCAATTCTAGGACTAACGTAGCGTATGTGAGTCTAGCTATACATGGCATATATATAAACTGAGATAGTGTGATGACTCCTGGCGTTTTAAATTGTATTTTCATATAGTAATGGATCCCAATCGATCTATTTCCGATAAGGTTGAGAGTAATGCGCCTGCTCCCGCGCAAGGGATAGTGCCATCTAATTCTAAGCCCGTGACGGGTAGTCAGAGAGGAGAGGCTAAAGAAGCCTTCTTCCAAATGATGAACGAATGGTTCACTCAATACATTCATACGAACCCAGCTGCTCAGCAACCTCCAACCCCTCTTAATCCCAACCTGTACCTATAGCTCCTCAAGAAGTCAAGGTTTTAAGATTGAATAAACCTCCTATTGACAAGATCTGCAAACACGGAGCTAAAGAGTTCATAGCTAACATTGATGATGACCCTAAGAGCTGAGTTTTGGCTTGAAAATACAATCCGAGTATTTGATGAACTTTCTTGCACATCAGCTAAATGTTTAAAGCGTGCTATATCCCTTTTGAGAGATACCGCGTATCAATGGTGGAATACCTTGGTGTTTGTAGTACTGAGAGAACGAGTGACCTGGGAATTCTTTCAGGCGGAGTTTCGAAAGAAATATATAAGTTAGCGATTCCTTGATCAAAAGCATAAGGAGTTTTTAGAGTTGAAACAAGGTTACATGACTGTAACCGAGTACGAGAGGGAATTTGTAAGGTTGAGCAAGTACTCATGAGTATGTGTCTGCTGAAGAAATAATGTGCAAGCGGTTTGTTGATGGGCTGAATGAAGATATTAAACTTCTGGTCGGGATTTTAGATTTAAAAATATTTGTTTGTTAGTTGAATAGGCTTGTAAAGCCGAAGACTTTAGTCGAGAAAAGAAGAAAGTTGAATTAGAGGCTAGAGATACAAGGAAGAGATCGTTGAGTAAACCTTATCATTCCTCGTTGAAGAAATCCAGAGACTATTTTAATTGATCGACAACTTTAGTGGGATATTCTAATAGAGATTATAGAAAGCAATATACTAGCCCTAAAACTCAAGCTACATCGATATCGAGTGTTGGCAACGTAAAAGATGTTAAACCTGAATGTCAACAATGTGGAAGACGACATTTTAGAGATTGTCGGATGAAAAATAATAATAGAGCTTGTTACAGTTGTGGTTCACGAGACCATGTTATCAGAGATTGTCCCGAGCTAAATGAGAAAGATAAATCTCAGCATGCAAGATTGAGCAATACGACAATGAGGGGGAGAACGCCAAGAAATACAGGAAATGTATCCAATGGTAGAGGGGTGATGAGAGATTCTACTATGAGGTCTAAGACACGAGCACCTGCCCGAGCTTATGCTATTCGTGCACGGGAGAAGGCATCATCTCTAGATATTATCACCGGTACTTTCACTCTCTATGATACTAATGTGATTGCATTGATAGATCTAGGATCAGCTCATTCTTATATATGTATGAATTTAGTATCTAGTAAGACTTTGTCTATAGAGTCTACTAAATTTTTGATTAGAGTATCGAACTCCTTAGGCAAATGTGTTTTGGTTGACGAGTTTGCAAGAATTGTCCGTTAATGAATCAGGATTTCTATTTTCTAGCTAATCTGATATTGTTTCCATTCGATACATTTGATGTGATTTTAGGTATGGATTGGTTAACAATGCATGATGCTATAGTGAATTGTAGATGAAAGATAATTGAACTAAAATGTCAAAGTAATGAGACTATTAGAATTGAATCTGATGATCTGAATAATTTTCCAGTTGTGATCTCGTCTATGTTAGCTTAGAGATTTGTGAGAAAGGGATGTGAAGCTTATATTGCTTATGTACTTGATACGAAAATGACAGAAATAAAGATTGAATTAGTACCAGTCGTGTGTGAGTATCCAGATGTATTTCCCAAAGAGTTACCAGGTTTACCACCTATCAGAGAGGTTGAGTTTGGTATTGAATTAGTTCCGGAAACAATGCCAATATCGATAGCTTCATACAGAATAGCTCCGACAGAGTTAAAAGAATTGAAAGCTCAGTTGCAAGAGTTGACAGATAGAGGTTTTGCTAGTCCGAGTTTCCTTTTCCTCGGGTGCACCAGTGTTATTTGTGAAAAAGAAAGATGTCACAATGAGAATGTGTATAGACTATCTACAACTCAACAAAGTGACGGTCAAGAATAAATACCATTTGCCACGAATAGATGATTTGTTTGATCAGTTAAAAAGGGCAACAGTGTTTTCAAAAATTGATTTGAGATCGGGTCATTACCAGTTGAGAGTTAAAGACTCATATGTGCCAGAGACTGCATTTAGAACAAGGTACAGACACTACGAATTTCTTGTTATGCCTTTTGGACTAACAAATGAACCTATTGTTTTTATGTACTTGATGAACTGGATTTTCAGGTTGTACTTAAACTGATTCGTAGTTGTGTTTATTGATGATTTTTTAATTTACTCTCGTGATGAATCTGAGCATGCCGAGTATTTGAGAATTGTGTTACAAACTTTGAGAGATAAATAGTTGTTTGCAAAGTTTGGTAAATGTGAGTTTTGGCTACGAGAGTTTGGTTTACTAGGACATATAATTTCAGCCACGGGTATCCGAGTTGACCCGAGTAAAATTTCTACCATTATAGATTGGAAGCCTCCGAGAAATGTATCTAAAGTCCGTAGTTTTCTGGGATTAGCTGGCTATTATAGACGATTTGTGAAAGGCTTCTCGATGATTGCAACTCTGATGACACGATTTTTTCGAAAAGATGTTAAATTTGAGTGGTCAGGAAAGTGTCAACAGAGCTTTGAACAATTGAAAGCATTATTGATAGAGTCTCCAATGTTAGTTCAACATGAGTTGGGTAAAAAATTCGTAATTTTTAGTGATGCATCATTAAATGGCCTGGGTTGTGTTTTGATGCAGGAAGGCAAAGTTGTAGCTTATGCCTTGAGACAGTTGAAGCCACACGAAAAGAATTATCTGGCGCATGATCTAGAGTTAGCCGCGATAGTGTTTGTATTGAAAATTTGGTGTCATTACTTGTTTGGTGAGAAATGTCATATTTATACCGACCACAAAAGCTTGAAATATCTGATGACTCAGAAAGATTTGAATTTGCGACAACAGAGATGGTTAGAATTGCTAAAAGACAATGAATTAGTGATTGACTATCATCCGGGGAAAGCGAACATAGTTGCTGATGCTTTGAGTCGAAAGTCTTTATTTGCTTTATGTGCTTTCAAAACACAATTAACTTTGTCTGACGACAGTTCGATAGTAGCCGAGTTGAAAGCAAGACCATTATTTCTACAGTAGATTTGTGAAGATCAAAAATTTGATAATGAATTGCAAGCAAAACGAGTTCAGTGTGAGTCAATTTCTGATTCAAAGTTTTGAATAGGGCTTGATGACTATTTGATGTTTCGTGATAGAATATATGTACCAAGAAATTCTGAGTTCATTCAGAAGATTTTAAACAAAGCACACAGTAGTTGTTTATCAGTACATCTGGGAAACACGAAAATGTATAACTATTTGAAACAACTTTATTGGTGGCACGACATGAAATGAGATATCTCAGAATTTATTTTGAAATGTTTGATTTGTCAGCAAGTCAAAGCTGAGCATCAAGTGCCGTCAGGTTTATTACAGTATATTATGATTCCTGAGTGGAAGTGGGATAGAATAACAACAAATTTCGTATCGGGTTTGCCCTTATCTCCTAAAAAGAAATATGCATCTGGGTTGTTATTGATAGACTAAAAAAGTTAGCTCATTTCATTCCAATACGTACAGATTACTCACTTGATAGATTAGTTGAATTGTACATTTCTAAGATTATTCTATTACACAGAGTGCCACTATTTATTATTTCTGATAGAGATCCGAGATTTACGTCGCGATTCTGGAAGAAATTGCAAGAAGCTTTAGGTACGAAATTGAATTTTAGTACTATTTTTCATCCTCAGACTGATGGTCAGACTAAGAGAGTTATTCAGATTCTCGAAGACATGTTGAGATGTCGTATTTTAGAGTTTGAGGGCAGTTGGGAAAAATACTTACCGCTAATTGAGTTCGCGTATATAACAGTTTTCAGACGAGTATAAAGATGGTACCATACGAAGCTTTATATGGTCACAAATGTCAAACTCCACTATACTGGATTGACCTAAGTGAGAAAATGATTCACAGGGTTGAGTTGATCAGAGAAACTAAAGAAAAAATGAAAACAATTAGCAACAGTTTAAAAGCAGTTTCAGATTGACAAATATTATACGTGAATTTTAAACGTAAAGAAATTGAGTTTCAATTCGGGGACCGAGTGTTTCTAAAGGTGTCACCGTGGAAAAAGGTTCTTCGATTCAGTTGTAAAGGGAAGTTGAGTCCGCGTTTCATCGGGCCAGTGCCATATCGACTAGCTTTACCATCAGAACTTGAAAAGATTCATAATATCTTTCACGTTTCTATGCTACATCGATACAAATCAGATTCGTCACATGTGATTTCTCTGGTAGATGTTGAGATATAGGCTAATTTGACGTATAGCGAAGAACCTATCAGGATTTTAGCACGTGAAATCAAAGAATTGAGAAATAAACGCATAGCCTAAGTGAAGGTTCTTTGGCATAAACATAGGATCGAGGAAGCTACATGGGAACCCGAAGCAGCTATGAGAAAATAGTACCCTAATCTATTCATTGGCAAGATTTTTGGGGACGAAAATCTCTAAGGGGGAGAGTTGTAACAGCCCGTTTTTAGTCAAATCGGAACAGTGGCTTCAAGACTACAAATTTGAGGTCAAAATATTTATTTTATTATTTTAATAAGATTTACAAGATGATATATTAATTACGTGAAAGTTTCGTAAAATAATTTTACTGTTTGAATGCTTAATTCAAGAAAAAGGATCAAATCGCGTAAAGCATTAAACTTGTGTTCTATTAGCTAAAAATATTAAATAGCTATGTATCATTAAATTAGAGGTCCTTATGTTGTAATTAGACCATAATTAAATTGAGTGGACAATAATGGGCATAATATCATGAAATTTGGTGGTTTTTAATTAAGGTTAATTTTAGTATTTGATAAATAATGTCAATATTAATAAAACAAAAGGAAATTTTGTTCATATTATCATCTTTCCAGCCAAAAATAAAATGAAGAAGAAAGCCATTTTAGGGCTTGAGATATTCGGCCAACTCTTAGCGTCATTAAGGTACAGTTTTAGCTCGATTTTTTATGATTTCTATGTTTTTGTAATTGTTGCAGCTCAATCTAGCTAGCCCGTACCTTTAATTTCAAAACTGTTAAAGATTTTGTGAGTTTCCATTGCTGAATCTATGAGTTCTTTGATGTTTAATGTTGACATATGAAAGCTTGATGATAGTTTTACATGTTTTGTTAAGTGATTTTTGATGAAAATGCATATAGGGATTAAATTGAGAAAATGTGAAATATAGTGGTTACAAGTATGAGTAAATGAAAATTATGGGCTGCTAGGGGCACTATGGTAATTTGGATAGCATGGGTTAGTCTTGAATTTCATTAATTTGTGATTTTCTGAAATAAAGACTAAATTGTGAAAAATGTGAAATTTGTGGGGTAAAAGTGTAAATGTGTTTTAAGGTGTATTTTGGACTAAATTGAATGAATAAATGATTGAATAAGTTAATTTTAAATATAATTAGATCAAGAAAAATGGAATACGGACTTGAATCGGGGAAAAGATAAAGTTATCAACTAATCGACTCGATTCACTGTTTTCACATCCGAGGTAAGTTCGTATGTATTAAATATTGTAATAATTATGCTTTAGTGCTTTGGTATTGCATAAATTGTATATATGGGAATACAGATATGTTTGACGATAAATCGGTTATTTGTGGCACTTAGTGTGTGATACAACATAGATTCGACTATATATGGCACTTAGTGTGCGATTAGACATAGCTTCAGCTATATATGGCAATTAGTGTGTGATTTGAGATATCTTCGCCTATGTACGGCACTTAGTATGCGATTCGACATAGCTTCAGCTATATATGGCACTTAGTGTGTGATCTGAGATAGCTTCAGCTATGTACGGTACTTAGTGTGCGAGATATCGAGTATGACACTTAGTGTGCGCGACATTGAGTATTCAACGGCATTCCATGTATGTATGAACTTGTTATGGATTGGTACAGGTATGTACATGTATATTATGAGCTTAAAATTGAAGAAGTTACAAAGTTTGTATATAAGCTTATGAATAAGAAATTGAAAGGCTTGTTAGTAATCATAAAGTACATGATAATATGTTTAGATTGATGAATGTTGTATTTGTGATTAGTTAAGTTTATATCATACGATCTTACTATGCTATGAAGCTTACTTTGTGTTATTTTTCTCTGTTTTATAGTGAATCAAGGCTAGCTCGGATCTGGGAGTCGTCGGGAACATCATCACACTATCAAACATCTAATTTGGTACTTTTGGAATATACATTTTTGGCATATTGCATGTATAGGCTAGATGTGGTATTTTGGTTGTGATTATAGCCATGAGATTTGACTTGTAAATTGTATATGTTTTGGTTTATATATATAGCCATGAGTGATGGCTTATTTTGGTATGTTTGGTATGAATGTGGTTATGGTTTTATAGTTGCTCAAATGGTTAATTGAATTGTGGAGTATAAAATGCTTGAGAAATGCCTTGATGAGGTATGATTTTAGATGTTGTGTGGTTATTTGTAAAGAAGTTATATGAGTGTGAATTATGGTAAATGGACTATATAGATTGATGTTGTTTTTTCATGTATTTGACTAAGTAAATGGTAGTAATTTGAGATTTGGAATAGATGAAATTATATTAGCATGAATTGTGTATTTGGTTGATGATTTTGGCTGTCTAATTGTATGATAAAACGGTACTATTTTGGTTGTTTAGGTGAGCATGAATAAGGGTGGCAAATTGGCCTTGCAAATGGCCTATTTTTGTCCACACGGGTAAAGATACGGGTGTGTGTCTCAGTCATGTTACACGCCCGTGTGTCCCCTGATGATGAAATTGAATTGAAGCCAGTATGCTCCACACAGTCTCACACATGGGCGTGTGACTGGCTGTGTGGTACAAGTTAGTATACACCCTAATTGGCACACGGTCTAGTACACGGACGTGTGACTTGGCCGTGTTGCATAAGTCAGTATACCCTACAGTTTGGCATGGTCTAGCACATGGTCTGGCACACGGGCATGTGTGGCCACTTTAAAGGCCACACAGGCTAGACATATGGGCGTGTGGTTGGCCATGTGACCCAAGTCAGTATGTATGCCCTGTTTCCACACGGCCTCAGACACGGGCGTGTCCGGAGCCGTGTGAGGCACACGACCTGTTCACATGGGCGTGTGACCCTTGTATGGTTGAAATTTTTTCTAAGTTTCCAAAATTTTCATATGTTATCGGTTTAGTCCCGAATCACTTCTGAAACATGTTTAAGGCCTCATAGGCCCTTATAAGGGACAATGTGATTGTGTTGAATGATTTATATGAATGAATGTTTTATGCTTGATAAATGTATGCTATATGTTGTGAATTGATTAGTAATACCTCGTAACCCTACTCCGGCGACGGATACGAGTTAGGAGTGTTACATAATCATGTACTCAAAACCATCTCATTTCTCTTATATCATCATAAGTCTATTGCGATTTGCAAGTTAATAATCATACAACTCACATAAGATATATTTCATTTCAAAATCCAATTTCATGATTTTGTGCAACATAGCATATTAATGTTCCCAATTCAATCTCTATTTCCAATTTCGTTACTTGCTCCTTTTATCATATCAAAATCATATAAACCATTTCATTCTTTATATCCCTACTAACACGACCTCGGACTTGAACTGGTACACGGATCCAATTAACACACCAATTTGGCACCCAGTGCCTCATCGGATAAATCCGAAGTAGATAATTGCGCTAAATGCTATCAAATAGATTAACACCCAGTGTCTTATCGGTTAAACCGAAGCAAATTGACACCCAGTACCTCATCGACTTGTGTCGAAGAAATCCTTGAAATCTTCCTATCTTATGGTATGCCAACTACATTCGATTATGCTCAAACAGTTAATAGGGTTTTCATTTCATAATTCAATACCAACCAATGTTTCAATTTCACAATTATTTCAATTAAGTAAACATTTATTCAACATATATAGTAGCCATAATTATCCCAATTCATACTCAATTTTCATAATTAATAAAGATACATACATTTATCAAACATATTTATTTCAATCCTCATAATCGTTATTCGATTCAAATCATCCCAAGTGAAAAAGAATTCTCACCTCATATTCTTACCATGAATGAACAAATCAATATGCAACAATTTTATAATTAGTTCAGATTATAAAAATATAAACCGTAAACTTCAAGCTATTCATCAATAACATTGTCTTTTTCTTTTTCTTTTTTTTGAGTAATTTGAGTCGATGTTAGCAATTAAATTTTGAAAATTGAAAGTCCTTGTCATTTCGTCTTCTCCCCCAAACCTTTTGTTTCGAAAATGAAAAATAAAAAGGGAAATGTTTTGTTTCCACTACTTAATATATTAGGTTATAATTTTTTTATTATATTATGATTTTATTACATATAATAATATTAATTATAACATATAAAACTTATATTTATAAATAATTCATATAAAACTTATATTTATAAATAATTTATCTCTAAGCCGTCCACTGCAATAAGAGCAAAGGTATAACTGCTGTTTAAGACCTTAGCTATATTTTACCTTATAATTTAATAATAAATCACACTTTTATTACTTACATGATTTAGTCCCTGTACACCAAATAAGCCTTAATTTGATATAATTACTCGACCAAAATTTAATTCATGTTTAACGTAATTCTGTAAATATTTAATAAAAATATGTATGAGTCCAGTATAAGAAATTGAGATTCCTAAACCACACTTTCGGACACTATTAACTTCCGGGTCGTTACATAGATACTTTATTCTTTACTGTTTATAATATTAAAAATGCTTTTAGCTTCGAAAACAATTTTGTAAGGTAATAAAGATCAATACCTAAATGTAAAATCTATGTTATAAACCTAGACCTGTCCAAGGGTCGGTAGCTTGCCTGACCTGGTAGGCCCAACCTGTCTTATTCAGCTTGGACAAAGAATTTTCACCTCAGCACGACCTGACTAGACCCTAATTAATTTAAATAATAATTTTTTTAAATTTAAATTTAACTATAAGATATATAATAACAACTAAAACATATATTTTATTAATAGCGGAACCGATTTTTTAGCAGGCCAATCTGACCCAAAAATAAGTTTGATTTTAAAAAGTTTTTGGAACCGGGCCTCAATCAATAGACATAAACCTCCCCTTATGGGGTTTAAAGAAAAAAAAATCCAAAAATGATTTTGCAATTAAAGCCTAATGAATTGAATGGGCCCACTTAAAAGTCCAGTGAAATCCATAGATCCAAGCCCAATTTATTTGCAACACGAAGCGTTCTGGTTCTTCTTCAAAGGCGACCGAGGCTTATCATTGTTTCTCTTTTCAAATCCGACGTTTCCTCTCCGTCAGCGACACCCAGGTCAGCTCCCCTTTTTCTTCTGTCCTTCGTCTCTCTATCCGACACTATGCCTGCTTCGTAGTTTATTAGTGATTATAATAAAATATTTTCCTTTTTTACTCGATTTCAGCTACAAGAAGTATCAATTAATTCAGTTACTTGGATTTACTTGATTGTTTATTTATTTATTTTTCTGAAATTTGTTTGCAAGAAAGTTCATTTTTCTTGCTTACCATGTTTATAGTGTGATTGGGAAGCTCAGAAATGTCGACACTGACTTCAATTTCAATTTGCGATTTCATCAAATTTGTACTTTGACTGACGCAATTGACAATCATTGAGCTGAGGGTTTTATATATATATATATATATATATATATATATATATAAAAATGTAATTTGTTGAAGTTAAACTCATATTACTTGATTGTTAATAGCTTACAAATGTTTTTAAGGCTTAAATTGAATTTTTTTAATTAGTAACTCAAAATGAAAATGAATAATTTTTCTCCTTGTTATGTTGGGTTCTGTTATTCTTCTGCCATTGTGTATGGCAAGGCATTAATGTGGTGGAAACTCATGCTTCCTCTATAATGAAGGTCAATGAATAAGGATGATGATGACTTGGGTGGTCCTCATGAGGAGGACCCGGATAATAGAGCTCGAACATCCGACCAATTGGACTTGAATGTAGAGCAGGAGTGTCGCCGCCCAAAAGTGAACCATGTCGATTCCACTCATTCCAATCTTCCCTCAAAAGTGGAAACTAATGCTGATGGTGTACTAAGAGTTGGAGTAGAATTTGAATCCGACGAACATGCCTACAGATTTTACAATAAATATGCTAGGCTGTCAGGTTTTAGTGTTCGGAAAGATTGGATAAACAGGAGTAAGATACATGGTCAGGTGGTTTCTAGAAAGTTTACATGTTCAAAAGAAGGTTACAGGCGGAAAGACCAAGGAGATGTTATTGTAAAGAAGCACAGGAAGGAAACAAGGACTGGTTGCTTGGCACATATGATCATTACCCGCAAACTTAATGGTAAATACCGGGTTAGTCATTTTGAAGCAAACCACAATCATGATAATATAACCCCTTACAATGGTCGTGCATTACAATTGCAGAAGGACCCGTGCTTTGTTCATGCTTCTGAAACCGAGCAGCCTAACAATTTAGAAACACAAAACCCTGCCTTTGATTTGACGAGTAAAATCTTAGTGCGTGAATCTCTTGACTGTCTTACTGTGGATTATGTCAATCACCTAAGATCTGAAAGGGTGAGAGATATGAAAGAGGGAGAGGCAGGTTGTTTGTTGCATTATTTTCAGAAGCAGCACTTTGAAAATCCATCATTCTTTTACGCAATACAGCTTGATATTAATGATAGGGTAAGCAACATATTTTGGACTGATGATAATATGGTTGTGGACTACAATTATTTTGGTGATGTGGTTCTTTTGGACATGAGATTTCGAACAAACAAAGACTATAAGCCATTTGTACAGTTTATAGGTGTTAACCATCATAATCATGCTCTGATCTTTTCTGCAGCACTTCTTTACGATGATACTGTTGAATCTCTTAAGTGGTTATTTCATACTTTTTTAGAAGCAATGTCTGGGAAGAAGCCGAAGGTCATTCTCACTGATCAAGATGCAACAGTTGTTGAAGCAGTTGGTTCTATCCTACCAGAAACAGATCACCATATATGTGTCTATCAGATGCACCAGAATACACTAAAACACCTTAGCCACATAGTGAAGGATGCTGATGCCTTTTCCAATGATTTTAGAAGTTGTATTTATGATCACAATGATGAGGATGATTTCATTCATGCTTGGGAAGCTATGCTAGATAAATATAACCTAAAGCAAAATGAGTGGTTGAGGTGGATGTATCGAGAAAAGGAGAAATGGGCTGTGGTATATGGCAAGAATAGATTTTTTATTGACATGAAATGTTCACATTTAGGTGAGAGCTTATCTAACAAGTTGAGAAGTTATCTCAATGCTGACCAGGATGTGCTTCAATTTTTCAAGCACTTTGAGAGGGTGATGGATGAGCAACGCCACAAAGAAATCAAAGCTACTCATAAAATGAGCCACTGCAAGCCAGAATTGATGGGCAATGTGATTTTGTTAAAGCATGCAAGTGAAATCTATACACCAAAGGCATTTGAAGTATTTCAGCATGAGTATGAACAGTGTTTGAATGTTGTTGCTAATCAGTGTAGTCAAAATGGATATTTATCTGAATACAAAGTTAATACTTTCGGAAAAAGTCAAGAATATATTGTAACATTTGATTCTTCAGATGATTCAGTCATTTGCAGTTGTATGAAGTTTGAATATGTTGGGTTTCTTTGTAGTCATGCACTAAGAGTGCTTGATCATAGGAATATAAAGGTGGTTCCGTCCCGATATATATTAAGGAGATGGACGAAAGATGCAAGGATTGGATGTGCTCAAGACGATAGTGATTTTATCATACAAGAAAATCCTAAGTTGGTAGCAGCAAGACGTTATAGAGATATGTGTCGTAGCATACTCAATTTGTCTGCCAGAGCAGCTGAATCTTATGATGCATTCCATTTTGCTTCAAGGCAACTGAATGAAACAATCAAAGGGGTGGAGAAGATCTTGGCACAAAAAGCTGAGGATGCTCAAGTTATTGCCTCAAGTAGCAGTGCTGCAAGTGCTTCCGATAGTGAAAACGTAGAGATTTTCCTAGATGGAAATGCCATTGATGACCAGGAAAAAAGTTGCAGAAGACAGAGTAAAAAGGAAAATGAGGCTACTGAGCGACATAGACATAAACAGAAAAGCATTTTGCAGAGAGGCTTGAAGAATAGAAGAATTCAGAATGAGGGATCAAACTCGCCAAACACAATTACCTGCATTTCTAGTTCCTCACCAGCAAATGTTTCACCGCAAGCCTCTGTCTCTGCTCCTGTTATGCAGGTGATATTTAGCTTACCTAGATAAAATAATGTCTAGAACTAGTTATGTTTACTCGCTTCTATTATTAAATTATTAAATCATCCAAAATGCCTTTCACAGAGGTTATTCAACTTCGAAGCCAATCAAGTTGTCCAGTGCGTAGACCAAGAGTCTAATTTGGGTATCGAGCAAACGCCCCATGCTGAAGTTTACCAAAATCCTAACTTCTATACAGATCAACATGGCTCGCCAAACCAAACTCAATTACTCCAGGTAATGTATTATGCTTTACTTTGTGACGCACTCTGAAACATGTGCTTTTTGTAATAGACAAGGAGGACATTCTCAATGCAGGACGAGCGTTTAATTCATGGCACTTACCATGATTCTGTGTCAAACTGCTGCCAGCTGAGGCAGGTATATACAATGAAGTGGGAACCCGAATAATCATCATTAGTTTGGCTGATTATTTGTCATCTCCATCAAACGCGGATCTCTAATCTGCTTGTGTTGGTTTCCCACTTGCAGGCTATGGAACTTGACATTCAACCTTCACATTCATCTTCATTTTTGCTTTATGATGACCGAGATAGAACTTATTGACATTCCATTTCTTGGAATAGAACATGTGTACAGTTCTTAAATGGTTAGGATATTTTCACCTAATACCCAGAATGTCAAATATTATGTTTATAATATACATGTAAAATCAATCCAACTTTCAACCGTATAGGAGGAAAAAAAGTGTATTTCTTACCCCTTCTATTTATGAAGCTATGCCACTTAAAAATTCAAACTCTTATTGATCGGATTTAGATTGGGTCCTACATATTTTTAGATTAGTTTGGGATTTTTAATTTCATATCATATGTATTTTTTTAGTATAAGTTGTGAATTAGTCTTTGTAGTCTAATTTGGTCAACTTTAACTTTTGTATCTTTTGAATTTTTAAATTTTAAATGTGATTCAAAAGGTTGTAATTTTGAAAAATAATTATATCAAACAAATCTTTAAAAATCATAAATTTATTTATTTATTGAAACTATAAAAAATATTTTTCAGAATTATAATTATGTAAAAAAATTTAAAATCATAAAATCCTTTAAACAATTAACCTAAGTTGAGTTAGGTTAAATTCTCAAAATTATAAAAATATCAAAAAGTGTTAAAAATTCTGAATTTTTATTGTTTTATTTTTGAAATTATAAAAAATATTTTTAAACTAAAATAATGTAAAATATATTTTGAATTTTTCATAATTTAAGAAAAATCTTTCAAACCCTTTTACTTTCTAAAAAACCCTTTCTCCTTTTTAAAAATTTCATAAAATTGTAGACGAATCCTATTAATCATGGCCGGTGTTTTTACAAATTTTAAGACTTGTTTATTGTTTGATTGATGAGATAATTTTGTTTGGTTCATGAGAAAATTTGGGATAGTTGGTGAGCAAATTGGGGAAATTTTTTAGTTAAAACTTTTTTATTTAATTTCTTATATACTTTTTATTTTTATGATTCTTATATATTTATATTTTTAATATATTTTTATTTTTATAAAATACAAAGTAATTTTTTATTTTTTATATTTTAAATTTATTAAAACCTTTTTATAAATATTTTTTATTTTTAAAAAAATTAGAACTAAACTAAGATAATTTGTAATGTTGAAGGTTTTTTTTTTATATAAAAATTATGGCTAAATTGACACAATATGTAAAATTTGAGGGCTAAATATGTTGTTATACCAATTTTCAAATTGCCACCCCACCCTCCCGTCAACTACTTAACAAAACTTACGAAAATGGACAAAAAAAAAAAGCTAAACTTGATTAGTTGGGTGGCCATTTTGAAAATTTTAAAAGTTGGGTGATCATTTTAAAAATTTTAAAAGTTTAGTGGCCAAAAAAAAATTCCACATAGTTGTAATGTAATTTACCTAAAATATATAAGAAACACCTACCAAGTAGGGATGACAAAATCTGAACCACCCAATGGATTCTGAATTGATTCACTCCGAATAGAGTGAATTTTTCCTTTTTAAAGGTGGATGCGGGGCAAGACAAGATGGATTTTTTGTTTTGAATAGTGGGTATGGAGTGGTTATGATAATTCCACCAAGGAGAAGTCTGTTGAGGATGTCACGACATAGGTTAGGCGGTATCGCGACATAGCCCTAAAGACACCAAGAATAAAGCAAATTGCCTTTGATGTTGCGACACAGGCTTGAGGGTGTCATAACATAGCTGCGTCGACGCCAATTTAATGAGCACGGGTGTTTTCATCTACACAACCTAAATTAACATGCTCAACCATCCTTACTTGACCTAGTTAGGTCATAATACATGTAATCTATAAATACTCGCTCAGAACAAGACATTAGGGGACTTTCAAAGGCACTCTTAGGTTTTTTCCATTCTTAGTTTTTACTTAGTTTATTTTTTGTTATTGTAATCAGAAGATCCTATTCCGAAGTGAGACTTTCGCGAGCAGAGATTGTTCCGGAGCCACGCTTTCATTGATAAATCCATGAGCATCTCTTTTCTTTATTCTATTCTTTATATTTCTTTCTTTAACATTGTTAATTGAATGTCTGTGTAAAGATTAGAATCAGTTTATGCTTTATACATATTTCACATGTTTCAACTGTTTTAATCTAATTAATTAATTGACAGGTAGAGTTTAATCTGGATTGGTTAGATCTGGTTGAGTGCATTTAAACCTTAGGATTGAAGACCCTAAGAAGTCATCTAGGTAGGAATGAATTCGAAATCGGTATTGCCTACTAAGTATCACTTAGCAAATTAGTGGTTAGAGAAAGAAGACTTAAACCCTAGGCTTGACAACCCTAGGAAGTCATATAGGTGGGAATTAACCTGAAATTGGTATTGCCTAACTGTGAAAACCTTGCCCTACATTGGTCTAAACTGTGTCGTCGAGAGGTGAGTAGTTCTTGTCGACTAGTTAGATTAGTAGAAGGTTGAGAAGTCTTGCTATGTTAATTAGTAACCAACTATTTAGAATCCTACATCAATAGTTAATCAGGTAAAACAATTGGATCTAGACTAAAGAAACTTGTTGTAATACCCCTAACCTAAATTTGTCGCCGGAATAGGGTTACGGAGCATTACCAGAATTTTCAAATCAAACGGACAAAATTTTCAAACATTTCAAAACCTATCAATATTTATATCAAAAACCAATAAAAATCATTCATATTGTCCCATATATGAGCCCTCGAGGCCCAAAATATTCATTAGAAACAAGTCGGGACTAAATCGAAAACTCAAAGAATTTTTCAAAAAACATTAAAAATTTTCAACACTGTAGGGGTCATACTGTAACACCCCTTACCTGAGACCGTCACCGGAGTCGAGCACGAGGCGTTACCAGACTTATCTTACTTGTTTGGGGCATAAAAAAATTTACTTTTAAACAAATTTTAATTTGCTCACATTCATCCAATAAATCCCTAAAAAGGGCCCTCGAGGCTCTAAAACGTGCAATTGGAACGGTTCGGGACCCAACCGGGAACATTAAAAATCTTTCGATTACTTACACAAATCAAAAGAATTTATTTCACTATTTATAATAAAACTGTCCATCTGCGTAACAGTCACTAAATTAATTATAACTCGAGTTACGAAACTAAAATTTAAATCCTTAAATTTTTCCTAAAACTAGACTCATATATCTTCTTACCATAATTTTTCTAGAATTTTTGGTTTGGCCAATTAGTGCAGTTTATTCATTAAAAGTTCTCTTGTTTCGCAGTTCAGCGAACCTGACCTCTCTTCACTAAAAATCGATTATCTAATTATACAGAAATCAGATAATGTTTTTGTTGTTTCTAGTGAAAATACACTAACTAAGGAATCTAGAATTATAAACTATGACTTATAATTATTTTTGTACAATTTCTAGTGATTTTCCAAAGTTGGAATAGGGGATCACGAAGTCACTCTGAACGAGTCTTACAAAAATTTAAATATCTCAGAATATAGACTTCCTTTGCTTGCTCTATTTCTTTCCTATGAAAATAGACTCAATAAGCTTTAATTTTTTTTTATCTCATTCACCATTTAATTCCATTTCTACAATTTTTAGTGATTTTTCAAAACCATGTCACTGCTGCTGTTTCCTAACTGTTCCATGGTCAACTCTTACTCTTTCATAGTTTCTTTGCATCAAACCTCATTTATGCATACATAATACCAAAACATGTTATTATTTAGCTATATCATAAGCTAATCATTACCAAGTATTCACATGCCATTCTTTAATCATATCATAAGGACATACACACAAAATAGCCAAGTCCCTATACATGCCATAGCTTAAAGTATTTCTAGTCACAAAATACTGAGACAACTCGTTGATAGTGTGAGGCGATCTCTGACGTCCTTACAATTTTTTGAGTTGGCTTTGCGATACTATAAAAAAGAGAGAAAAGAAAGGGAGTAAGCATAAAGCTTAGTAAGTTTGCTTGTAAATAAATAACAACATTCTAAATGAATTATCAAGATAACCTGAACCTTTCGAACATGGACTTATCTTATCTTCCCTTTAACACACTCTTTGAATTTTCTGTTGAACCATTTGGAATACTAGGGATACACGGGTACCTTTTCTTTTTAAACATACCATTTCCATGTCTTGACATGGTCTTACGTGGTATCGTTGCCTTATGAACTCACCATTGCCATGCCTTGGCATGGTCTTACATGGGATCTTTGCCTTATAGTAGTTTATCAATGCCATGTCTTAGCATGGTCTTACATGATTTCCTTTCCTTGTAGAACTTACCAATGCCATGCCTATGTCATGCCTTGGCATGGTCTTACTTGGCATCCTTAAACCCTAACGTCATGACATTTGTATCCTACACATTCCTAAGGTTCAACCCGGACTTTTAAGTATCATTTCTCCGTCAATTCTTGTTTGAATCATCAAGAAATAAATTTACAAAATAAATATATAGATGCTGAAAAATAACATCATTAATTATAAATAATAAAACATTGCATTTATTTACCGCAAACTTACCTCGATACAAAATACGATCAAATATTTTGATTTAGTTCTCAACCTTTTTCTTTCCTCAGTCTAACCCCAAATTTCGTTCTTCTTGATCTATAATAGAAAATTTGTCTTATTTAATTTTCAAATTTATCAAAACAGTCCTTAACTCTAACTTTGGCAAAATTATGATTTTGCCCCTAAACTTTTGCATATTTACACTTTTGCCCCAAGGCTCGAAAATGAAACTTTATCCCTAATTCTTATGTTTTATGACATGCTGATCATTTATTTACCTACGGCAACATCAAATTCCCACTCTAACATGTACTTATAACCATTAGGTATTTTTACCGATTATGTCGTTTTACTCGTCTTCGCTTAAAATTACTTAGCTCAAGTCGTTTAACATAATTTCAAGCTTCATATTCTACCATAAAATATCAAAATAAACACATTTCACCTATGGGCATTTTTCCAAATATGAACCCTACGTTAAATTATTGCTAGAATAAGTTAAATCAAGTTACCGAGACTTCAAAAACGTAAAGAACAATAAAAACGGGGCTTGGAATCACTTACTATGAAGCTTGGAAGCTTGAAAAAACCCTAGCTATGGAGAACCCTTGAAATTTCAGTCTAATGAAGAATATGGGCACATTTTACCATCTTTTTTCCCTTTTTTAATCTTTTAATTACCAAATGACTAAAATACCCTTCATTAAAACTTTAGTTATTTTTATCTATGTATGTCCATTTTTGTCCATGAAAACCTAATGGTCTAATTACCATTTAAGGACCTCTATTTCAATTATACTCTTCAATTTAATCCTTTAGCATCTAAAACTCAAATTTATCAACTTTTGCAATTAAGCCCTAGTAGGTAAATTAAGTATGCTATCTATAAAATTTTCCATCGATACTCTAACACATGCATCTAATCACTAGGTAAATTATAAAAATTAATTAGGATAAACTTTTCTATCTTGAATTCATGGTTTCGCAACCATTGTTCCATTTAGGCCCTATTTTGGGATGTTACACACACGGTCGTGTGACCTGGCCGTGTGAATCACATGGCCAAGAGACACGCTCGTGTCTCAGGCCTTGTGGGTATTCAAAATAGGGACACATGGCCGTGTCCCAGCCCGTGTTCTTGCCCATGCTCGTGTAAGTCACCGACTTGGGCCACACGGCCAAGCCATACGGCCAAGCCACACGCCCATATGCTAGACCGTGTACCCTTCGAAATAACCTCACAACCCGTGTGCCAGGCCGTGTGCTAGGCTGTGTAATAGCCTGACTTGCAACCTTTTGAAAGCTACAGGGGACACACGGCCGTGTCACCTGGCCGTGTGTCACATACGGCTGAGACACACGCCAGTGTGGACGAAAATAGGTCATTTTACAAACCATTTTTCTAACCCAATTTGTCATATACCTATAACCAACTTTGCATATATAATCAAACCATAATAAGGCATCCAAATCAAGCATAAACAATATATATATATATACATACATATATATATATATATATATATGGTAAAGTTTTATACAACCAATATGCCTTAGGCACCTCAAATGATAACATGTAAATATGTTCAATCATTTACTCTATTTGTCCAAAATACTTAATTAACTTATAGGCACATTAGTATCAATACATGACATTTGGTTGCCTTACCAAAGCATACCAAATGGTACCAAATAACCACTCAATTACTAGCCTTAACATACATATATGTCTTCTATAGCAAAATACCAATTCACAACAAGTTATAAGGCATATATAATATGCACATTCAACTATTATTTCCCTTTTCATCATTCAAACACATTAAGCAAATTATATACCATATTAAGGCTAATATTTACATGCCAAAACTAAGCTCATAACATCATCAAGTGCCAAATCACAAGCTAAACCAAATGGCCGTATTCGCAACCAAACATATAGGCCGACATTAGCCAAAATACCTATACATGCCATTATAACCAAAATTAAACATCCGAAAGTACCAAAAGAGCCGATGGATAGTGTGATATAGCTCTGACAAGCTTCCAACTCAAACGAGCTTTCGATTCACTATAAAACAGGAAAATAACATAGAGTAAGCATTCAAGCTTAGTAAGTTCGTATAACTTAGAAATTAACTTACCATTTGATTAAGTAATAGGTAAGTAACAAAGCATATCCCAATACATTTTGGCCAAATGCCTAAGCACTTATACACCAACCATATTAGCCATCTAAATACATATATGAACCAATAATCATGGATGAGCTCAACAATTAACCAAGTTCCATATACATGTATCATCCATTTCATATATCTATATATCATGTAACATCATTTCCATGTATTTCATGTGTATACCTGTAATAGTTCGTATTGAACTCATACTCCATAAAATCATATTCCACTATCTCATTTATGGTCTAATTACCATATAAGGACTCATACTTTAAATTTATATAGCTATTTAATACCTTTAGCTATTATAACTCAACTTTTACACTTTACGCGATTTAGTCCTTTTTATCAAATTGGGTATGTAAACAGTAAAATTTCTTAACGAAATTTATATACAGTGTTACTATCATACTTTAGGTAATAAAATAATAATAAAATAAATTTCATTGAAAACAAGCTGTTACATCCGCATGGTCGAAATAAGGAATAAGAGAAATCGATACATAAACTTCGGAGTAGATTTAGGTTTAGTTTTGTAACACCCGTATCCCGTCTATATTGTCAGATTAAGGATTTGAATGTTACAGAAATAAACAAACAATTCATCTTAATTCTATTTCAAGTATTCAATTATTTTATAAACATATATCATATCATAGAATAAATATACACATGGGCCTTTATTCGGGTTTATAGGCCTTAAAATTTCATTAAAAACAATCAAGGATCAAATTGAAAAAATCAGAAACTTTTGAGAAAACATGAAAATTTGAGATGCAGAGGACACACAGTCGTGTGTCCAGGCCGTGTGACATAGCCCAGACCGTGTGGCCATTCAAAGTTGGGACACATGGCTGTGTCCCAAACCGTGTGGGCATTCAAAGTTGGGACACATGGCCGTGTCCTAGACTGTGTCTCTAGCTGTGTAACTTTCTGACTAAATACACACAGTCGTGTCCTAAACCGTGTGCCAAGCCATGTAACTCACTGACTTGATACACATGGCCGTGTCGTAGCCCGTGTACCAGGCCGTGTGACTCACTAACTTAATACACACAGTAGTGTCACAGCCCATGTGCCAGGTCGTATGAGTCACTAAATTAAAACACATAGTCATGTTGCAAATCGTGTGTGGCACACGGCTATGTGGCCGCTCATGTCCCAGGCCATGTGCACCATATTGAACATTAAACATCAAGTTTATGAAATCTTGCTTACTTGGACACTAAACAACCCGATTACTAACCATTTAACCTATTCAAAACACAATTAAACATACCCAAAATATGCCAAAACAATCATCTTAAGTGCCTAACCAATGTACCATCATTTGTACCATATTTTATATTTTCCAAAATTTACAAAGCATTAAACATTCATAACTCACATTCATACCAAATTTTGCTATATTTGAACTAGTATTTAGCTACTTAAACAAACTAAAACATATACAAATACATTTAGATATGCTAACATACCAAAACATCGTCTCAAAAACAATCAAAAGACCTCTCTATATGTATCATTACAAAATAAAGCATCACATCATAACTCTAAACTATATCATTCAACAACTACACATCAAGGTATTCATTCATACATTATATATATATATATATATACACTTGTTCCATTATTACAAAATGTACTCTAATAAAACCAAAAATCTCACTCTTTAACTACATCTATCAACATTCACAAAACTCATATATTCATTTATATATACATGCCACTACCCATAATTCAGATGCAAAACTACCGACCTAGATGGATAGTGTAAGCTGGTTGATCGATCCTTCCAAAAAGTTAGCAATGAATATATACAAAACAACCCAAGAAAACCCGTAAGCTTACTTAGCTTAGTAAGGACACGGTATAACATCTACTCTAAATATAATTAAACTCGATTCATATATTAAGTAATTACTCAAATCTACAAGGGCACAACTGGTGAAATGCTAGGACGTTATAATGTATTCAGGGTTACCGAAGTATAAACAAGAGATGTATGTGCATTTAGGGGTACCAAAGTACAAACGAGGGCACGTATGTGCATTCAGGGGTACCAAAGTACAAACAGGGGCATGTATGTGCATTCAAAGGTACTGAAGTACAAATAGGGGCACGTATGTGCATTCTAGGGTACTGAAGTACAAACAGGGGAACACATATGCATCAGAGGTACCGAAGCAAATTCACACACACATATATAAATGAATTAACTAGAGAACAATAATATAAAACAAAATTAAATTTCATTTACGTATTGAAATACTAAGAACTTACCTACAATTCAATTTCGGTTAACACATAGGGACTACTTTGTAAATTTCCCTTTTTCTCGGTTATTGTCTTTTTTATTCAAGTCTTGATCTATATAATAATTAAATATAATATATAATCTCATTCACAATTCAAATTCCATTCAACGTATATGACCCTTAACTTTTCATTAATTACACATTTTCCCTAAACTTTTACATTTTTCACAATTTAGTCCCAATACCCAAAATTTCCAATTTAACAAATTTTCACAACTTTCTAAAGCTAATGGAATATCATTCTAAGCTAGGGAAGTCCACCATTAATCATTAATCACTCAATTTCCATGAAATTTTAAATATTTAATCAATTTACTCCATTTACTAAAACTATCAAAAAAATCAATTAGTAAACTAATCAAAATAAACAACTAACACTTCAACTCTATCAATTAACATCCTAAATAACTAGGGTTCATCAATGGAAACATCTAAAATCTTTGATAGTCTTAAAAATGAAGGCACAGGTTAGCTAGGCCTAGTTGCAACAATCTCAAAAACATAAAAATTATTAAGAATAAACTCAAAAAGAACTCACATGTAAGAAGAACTATGGTCGAACCTCCCTAACCACTTCAATGGTGTTTTCCCTTCCAAACTGCAGTGGAAGAACATAGAGAAGATGATACCAATACTATTTTTATTATTTATCTTATTATTACTTAATTACAATTTTATCGCTTGTAATAAATATACAAAATAACAACTTAATTGTCCTTAACCGTCCATCTAACTTCTCTATGATCTAATTACTACTTAAGTCCCTTATCCTTTGATAATTAAGCTATCAAATCATTACAATTCAATAATTACTAAGTTTCGCATCTTTCATAAATTAATCCTTTTTACTTAATTAATTATCTAAACGTTAAAATTTCATCACCAAAATTTAACATGAATCAAATGCAGCCCTATAAATTTTAATTAAATTATAAAAATTCAACTTCAAAAATTGAATTTGTGGTCTCGAAACCACTATTTCGTTACCACTGAAAAATGAGATATTACAAGTTCAATTTATTTGGTTATTATCATTATCATCCTGCTTTTAGATTAACACTACTAATTCATGACTTAAATAGACTAGTAGTTATTTTTGGTAATTTGCTTAATAACAATTTTTACCAAATTGCAATCCCTTAGGTATGATCCTCGAAATACTTGCCAAGTGTTTTGCTATAACTATATTACAACCTGACCCGTATACTTGCAGAAACAGCTTCAGTTCTATATATTTAGTTTTAGTATTCACACTCTGGACGTTAGTACTTCTGAAGGCAGTCAATTAATCAGAGCCCCCTTTAGTAAATGCATAAATCGATCTCGCCTTGACTTAGTTTGCTGCAAGATGTTCATTTTGAGCCATTTCTCATCAAAATCCAATTCACTCCATTGCATTTCTTGAGGAATCATCAATGATGGGATTACAAACTCAACTTCTTCTGAGTTTTTTTTATCTTTATTTGACTGTTCCTTTGATGGGGTACATTTTTGGCCGGCTTAGGGTGTTGGATCTCTTTTACAATGTTCAAAAATTTGACAGCTCTTCCACATTTACCTCATGAAAATCTGGGGTCTTTTCGATATCGCCTAACACTTCACTAGAGTCTTTAACCTCTACCTCTTGTTGAAAATTAACCTTCAAGGTTGTTTTTTCAATAATCGTATAGGAGGCCTCCTTCTCAACTTTGGCAATGTCTGATTTAACACACTCGTCCTTTAGATCTTGCTCCTTAACTTGACGTTTGATGACCTCTAGCACCAAGTCTAGATGATTTCGTATCGCTTGCATGTTTTCATTGCATTCAGACATACCATCCTCAAAAGAGCTCTCTCAAGTGGGTTGATAGTGGTGCACTTTAGGTTCTCTCCAATATGCATTCTTATCCTCGTATGAATTTGAAGGATAAAGGTTGCATTAGTCTTATATAGAGCAACTACCTTTCACTTCTTTGTTGCCATTTTCTACCAAACATGCGTAACTATACAAATCATAACAAGGATATCTCCCATAAGGGCCATAATCATCCCAGCTGAGCGATATCAAATCGTCTGCATTAAACATAAAAGGTCCTTCAAGCCATTTATATTTAGCATTAAACATGACTTCCAATTAGTCATCAATAAGATAATGTCAACAAGCTCATTAAAATAGAAACAAGAAGTTGTATCTACAAATTCTAACATTGCTACTTATCTCTACTTAACATGTACACTAAAAATTACTCAATCTTACACTGTCTCCCTGGAAACGGTGCCAACAACTTTAACCGCATTTACGCATTCGTGTAAAACAAACGATTTTATGAAATAATTTGAAAGCGTGACTTTACTGTAAGCGTACAGGTTAGTTGTAATATTTATAGTGTTACAATGGAACACTGGAGTATTCCAAGGATCGAACCCAAAGAAGATGGTGATTGAGTGATAAATAACATACATTCTTGAGTCTAAGCAACTACTGGTACGATTTTATAATACGAAACATTATAACAAGAAAATTTGCAAGAAATTTGGATACGCTAATCTAAGGACTAAAATGCAAAGTGTACAAAACTAAGAAATTAAACAAATGAATGACTAACAGTGGTTAGTTGATTTCGATGTGGTTCATCAGTACTCAAAAAAGGGATTTAAATTGCTTAAATTAATAAGTGGCTCCATTTTATCTTTTGATTTCAATTTTATCAACTTAGACAAATTAATCAGATTTGTCTCTCGATCTCACCAGTTAATCCAGTACTAATGAACGAGAGCACAACAAGATTACCTCTCGGTCTCACTTGCCTAGATATTCCCTTAGGGGCATCACTTCCTAAGTTTGAGGTCTATTCAATTTAGTCATTTGTCCAAAAATTATCTTACGCACATTTCCATCAACCAACCCCTTTTTCGGTTTAGCTACTCATGTTGAAAATAAAGAGAGTGAACATGGAAATGAAAAACAAAGAAGCCATTAAAGTAAATCTTAAGAAAAATATAAAAGTTTAGATTTTTATGCAAGAAATCTTAAAGAACATGAAACTAAATGCATTCAACAAGAAAATCTAAAGCACTAAACATAAAAGGAACAAACTTTAATTGATTGAAATTAAAAAAAACTAAAATATATTAAACTAAATCTAGAAATGTCTTACAACCAAGGTATAGGGACTGAAAGTGTAAATAAACCTAAGCTACAATGATAACTAACTTAACTAACACTAAGAACATCAAGAACAAGAAGTAAATGAAGAAAAATAACCTCTAAAACTAATAAAGAATAAGAGAAAGTATAAACCCTAGAAAAAAGTACAGAAAACACTAAGGCTAAAACTAAGCTAGTTTGTGTGTGTCTCCTCCTCAATAAAATTTGGCTGTTTCAGGTTGAATTTTGATGAATTTTCGTTCCCAAAATTGCCCCTACATGGGTCTTGGGTGATTGGTGGACCAGGTGGACAAAGACTACCCTTTTTATCCAATTGTGTCCCATTCACGATATTAGTGTCGTGACACCCAAAAGTGGATATCGCAACACCTCGAGTAGTTTCACGCCTTGAGGTTTTCTTTGAAGGGTGGGTATCATGATACCACTGAAATGTGGTCTCCAATCTTTCATACAGTTTGAGTTGTCGCGATCCCAATGTGTGGATATCGTGATACCCTTTCCTTTTGTGTCTTTCTCACTCATTTTCAACCTCCAACACGTCTCACACCACTCAATCACATATGAGGCCCCCAATGGCCAAATTGGGTCACAAAATGAGCAACAACAAGACATTTTCACTTACTAACTTAAAATCTAAATTTTACAAAAAAAAAATGCAAAAGACGCTACTTTGATTGAGAATAAGCTCTCCTTAAGTATATTGGGAAAGCCTAATTTGCCATATCAAATTATGGCAGATCAGATAGAGGTATCGGATTGATAGAAATTCTATACAGATTTGATGGGAAAAGATATAGATTTTAGTGTCAAGGATCAGGTATTCCTTAAGGTATCTCCATAGAAAAAAGGTTATGAGATTTTGTACGAAAGGCCAGTTGAGCCCAAGGTTTACTAGGCCTTATAGGATCCCTAAGAGGATTGGACCGGTGGCTTATCAATTAAAGTTACCTCCGAAGCTGGACCGTATCCATGACGTGTTCCCTGTCTCTATGCTGAGGCGGTACCGATCTAACTCATCTCATGTGGTTCCAATTGAGGTGAGGCCAGATTTATCTTTTGAGGAGGAGCTAGTTCAGATCTTCAAGCGTGAGGTTAAGGTTTTGATCAAAAGGTGGATTCCACTGGTAAAGGTCTTATGCCAAAATCATGGCACTAAGGATGCTACTTGGGAGTCGAAAGACTCAATTTGTGAACAATATCCCCATCTATTCTTATAAGGTAAATTTCAAGGACAAAATTTATTTTTAAGGAGGGTAGAGTTGTCTCCCCTATTTAAATTTAGTTATCATTAATTCTTGAACAAGTTCATGTGCTAGCCTAGTGGCAAAGAACATGCCTAGTTTCCCTTGAGAACCAAGTTTGAATCCCCTCTCCCACTTTTACTGTAACACCCCAAACCCGTGACCGTCACCGGATTTGAACACGTGGTGTTACTGGGCTTACTTCCCTTATTTCTCTCTTTGTAAAATCTGATTGCTGTTCTAGGCAGGCTAGCTAACTGCGTCACTGTCGCCTTAAAAATCATATCTCGAGTTTCAAAATTTGGAAACTGATTCTGTAAATTTTACCTGAATTTAGACTCATATATCTATCCATGTATTTATTTCTAGAATTTTTGGTTGGGCCAATTGGTACAGTTTATTAGTTAAAGTCACCAATGTTACAGGAGTCAACTACACGGACCTTCGCGCGTTAAAACTTGAATATCTCTTTGTACAGGGCTTTAATACTGGTGTCGTTTGTTTCTAATGAAACTAGACTCAAAATGGAATCTGCACATATAAGGCATGACTTCTAATTCTTTCTGGAAAATTTATAGTAAATTTTCAAAGTCACGACAGGGGACCCAGAAACCGTTCTGGCCCTGTCTCACGAGAACTTTAATATCTCCCAGTATACTGCTCATATGGTTGTTTCGTTCCATCCATATTAAACTAGATTCATCAAGGTTAAATTGCATAATTTATTCACTATTTAATTCTACTTCTACTATTTTTAGTGATTTTTCAATCTCACCTCACTGCTGCTGTCCGCAACAGTTACTGCAGTAGACTATGCCAATTTCATGAATCTTTCCTTGGCCTTAATCATCCATCATACATGACACAAATTATGGCCACCTTATCAAAATTAAAGTTTCTAAGACTCGTGGCTATAGGTTCTAGCATCCCACTCGACGACCACATAGGCCATTTTCACATGGCTTAAAGTTTACAACCCAGAGTTCAACAAAATATAATAGCCTATACATGCCAAATGTTCTTCAACAACGAAGACAATACCAAAATATTTCAGCCGGTGTGATGACTTCAACGACGGTTCCGATCACGCAAACAATACGAGTCCGAGAGACCTAAAATGGGTGACAAGAAAACACCGAGTGAGTTTATAACTCAGTAAGTCATAAGCATTCATCAATCCACTGATAAAGTTACTACAACATGAACAATAAACGAGGTTAGGTACTCATCCATATCGAATCTATACCATAATTCCTCGGACCTTTTGGTCCAATCTCATACCAAGTCATACATCCACATTTCATATTTTACACAACAAGATATTTGAAGCATTTTCACACACTAACTCATTTCCACCACAATCATACAATTTCAATCATCACATAGATTTAAGGCTTACCAAATTCAACCCCGAGCATGAACGTATTTTCTATTCGTCATGAGCCCGAGATACTTACCCGATCCGCTGTCCATACTCAACTCGATGGAGACACACCCTCCATATATATATAGAGTACGCACACACAGTGCTTAATATTCGATTTCGCACACTTAGTGCCACGCGATTTAAGCCCGCACACATAGTGCCACACCCTTCGAGCTCGCACACCCAGTGCCGTATTTTTTTTTTCCAGCATGCACACTTAGTGCCATATATTTCCAGCATGCACACTTAGTGCCATATATTTCCAGCACGCACACTTAGTGCCTATCTCGTCACCATACACACGTATTGCCCGCACACATAGTGCCGAAAGCAAACTTTCTACACATTTCACTATTTCTTTTACATTCAACAATTATCATCACTCCATACACATACAATTTCATTTATACATATATAGCATTCCATTAAACACAATTGCATAGATTTTCCAATCATTTAAGCAATATCAAACATATGTGCTAATGACTTACCTTGTGTTGGGCAAAATGGTTCCAACTCGGCTACTCGATGTTCTTTCCTTTGCCTTTGCTTGTTTCTCCACCTCGAGCTTCTTGAGCTTAGTCAATAAATAAACTAGTTTAACCGTCTTGCCAAATATTTATACATATATACATGACATCAACTATACTATCATCATTAATACATCAATTCACAAAATTTTATCTCATGAGCATATGACCCATTTTTACCCCATATGGCCGAATGTATGTATATATATATATACAATGTCAACTATAACATCTTTTAATCACCTAATTTCATCTCAAATTCCCATGACCGATCACACCTATACTTACATTTCAATATTCGAATATTCAAAATCACGTTCTAAATACAATAGTCATGAACAATGCGAATCCTTGTGTGTTCAAACATGAATTATTTTACTTAAATCAAAACGTATAAACATTCACAACTCGTATTCTTAGGAAGGCCGATTTATTTCCATAGTACATTCCTCATCAATACTTAGATGAACAACCAAAATCCCTCCCTTTATACCCTAGCCGAATGCTCCTATCATCCATAAAAATTACAAATTTTAGCATGGGCTAAGTAGGAATCATTTAACATGCAAATAAACTCCTATCTCCAACACTTAATCATTCGGCATATTGTCTAAATACACATGAGAAATCTCATCTTCCTTGACCTTACCAAGAGTGCACCCACACTTCAACTTAGCATATTACAAAACCAAATCAACAAATTCAATGCTTACCTCCTAGTAGCCAAAGATACTTGCCGAATTGACCTAGGTAAATCTTCCTTCCTTTCACTTTTTTTTTCAAGAACAACCAAAAGAATGAACAATGAATGAACAAAACCTTTTTTTTTTCTTTTCTTTCTCTCTAGCTACGGCACAATAGGGGGCATCCATGCCATTTTTTCATTTCTTTAATGCTAGTTTTTATTTTATGGCTTCCTACATACACCACTAGCAAAACATGTTGGAAACATGTTTCCTTTGCCCATAATCTTGTCATGGCGGCCACTCACCTTAGGAAAGGGGTTATTTAACATGCAAGGACAACCATTTTCCCACATGTATTAATAGGCCACCTTACATTTGCCTAGCACATTTCTAAATTTTCTCACATAAGTCCTATTTGATAAAATTCACTTACAATTAACAAAATCCAAACATTCAATTTTTCACACATTCATATTCACATATTCTAGACAATAAATATTACGTTAGAACATTTCGGTGACTTCGGTTTAGCGGTCCCGAAACCGCTTCCGACTAGGGTCACTTTAGGGCTGTCACAACTCTCCCCACTTAAGAAATTTTCGTCCCGAAAATCTTACCGTAAATAGGCTCGGTATCGCTCTTTCATAGAGTCCTCAAGCTCCCAAGTAGCTTCTTCCATCCCGTGTTTATGCCACAACACCTTCACTAATGGGATTTTCTTGTTTCGTAGCTCTTTTACTTCACGCATCAGAATGCGAACCGGCTCTTCTTCATAACTCAAATTAGGCTGAACCTCGACCTCAGATGGAGTAATTACGTGTGTCGGGTCAGACCTATATCGTCGAAGCATTGAAACATGGAAAACGTTGTGAATCTTTTCGAGCTCTGGGGGTAAAATTAATCGGTACGCTACTGGTCCAACTCGTTCAGATACTTCATACGGACCGATGAACCTCGGACTCAATTTGCCCTTACGGCCAAATCTAAGCACCTTCTTCCAGGGTGAGACTTTGAGAAATACCTTGTCTCCAACCTGATATTCAATGTCTTTCCTTTTCAAATCCGCATACGACTTTTGGCGATCCGAAGCAGCCCTCAAACTTTCACGAATTACTCGAACTTTTTGCTCGGCATCCTTAACCAAATCAACCCCGAAGAATTTACCTTCACTAAGTTCAGTCCAGAATAATGGGGTACGGCATTTACGACCGTATAAAGCCTCGTAAGGCGCCATCTTAATACTTGACTGAAAGCTATTGTTGTAAGCGAATTCAATCAAAGGCAAATACCGTTCCCATGAACCACTAAACTCAAGGATGCAACATCTCAACATATCCTCGAGTATTTGAATTATCCGTTCGGATTGACCATCGGTTTGGGGGTGAAAGGCGGTGCTGAAATGCAACTTGGTACCCAAAGCTTCTTGCAACTTCTTCCAAAATCGCGAGGTAAATCTCGGATCTCTATCCGACACGATGGAAATAGGCACCCCGTGTAGTCTCACAATCTGAGAAACGTACAATTCGGCTAGTTTGTCCATTGAAAAATCCGTACGTACGGGGACAAAGTGAGCCGACTTAGTCAATCTATCTACAACGACCCAAATCGCATCCTTCTTACTAGCTGACAATGGCAGTCCGGATACAAAGTCCATTGTGACTCGATCCCATTTCCACTCGGGTATCGTGATTGGCTGAAGTAATCCTGAAGGCACTTGATGTTCCGCTTTCACTTGTTGACATATTAAACATCTCGAAACAAAATCAGAGATGTCTCGTTTCATACCATGCCACCAAAACCGACGTTTCAAATCGTTGTACATCTTCGTACTCCCCGGGTGGATTGCCATTCGGCTACAATGGGCTTCATTCAGAATTATCGAAATAAGCTCCGAATTCTTTGGAACACACAGACGACTTCTGAACCTCAAACAATCGTCATCATCGATTTGAAACTCTGATTCCTTGTTCAGAACACACTCAGCCCGTTTTGCAAGTAACTCCTCATCAACTTTCTCGAGCTTCCCGAATTTGATGAGCCAACAATGGTTTGGCCTTTAATTACGCTACTAACACATTGTCGGGTAGGATAGACAAGTGTACATTCATCGCTCAGTAAAGCAAAGGTGATTTCGGCTTAAGGCATCCGCAACCACATTAGCCTTTCCGGGTGATAATCAATGACGAGCTCATAATCTTTTAACAACTCGAGCCATCGTCTTTGTCGCAAATTTAAGTCTCTTTGGGTCATCAAATATTTGAGACTTTTGTGATCCGAATACACACGGCACTTCTCACCAAATAAGTAGTGTCGCCATATCTTTAAAGGCGAATACGATGGCGACCAATTCGAGATCATGGGTCGGATAATTTTTCTCATGTGGCTTTAATTGTCTCGACGCATAGGCCACAACTCGCCCTTCTTGCATCAATACGCAACCCAACCCAAGTAGGGATGCGTCACTATAAATGACAAACTCTTTGCCCGATTCGGGTTGCACTAGGATTAGGGCTTCAGTCAAATAAGTTTTCAGTTGATCGAAACTCTTCTGACATTTCTCCGTCCATTCGAACTTAACATCCTTTTGGAGTAGCTTCGTCATTGGCGTGGCTATCGTTGAGAAACCTTTTACAAATCGTCGGTAATAACCGGCAAGCCCCAAAAAGCTCCGAACCTCAGTAATATTTCTCGGAGGCTTCCAATTAAGTATGGCTGAAATTTTATTCGGGTCGACTCGAATACCCGATGCAGATACCACATGACCCAAGAAGCTAACCTCCCTCAACCAGAACTCACACTTGCTGAACTTAGCATATAACTGCTTATCCCGTAAAATTCGCAACACTATCCTCAGGTGTTCAGCGTGTTCGGTCTCATTTTGCGAATAGACCAAAATGTCATCAATGAAGACAACTACGAACCGATCCAAATATGGTCTGAAGATCCGATTCATCAAATCCATAAATACCGCAGGGGCATTAGTAAGCCCAAACGGCATCACTAGGAACTCGTAGTGACCATATCTCGCTTCAAGGCGGTCTTGGGTACGTCCAGATCTCGAATTCATGAATCGATAATAGCCCGATCTCGGATCTATTTTTGAAAACACCGAGGCTCCTTGATTGATCGAACAAATCATCGATCGCGGTAATGGATATTTGTTCTTTATCGTCGCTTTATTAAGGCGACGATAGTCGATCTGCAACCTCATGGTTCCATCTTTCTTTTCACAAACAACACCGGCGCACCCAAGGCAAAAACTCAGGCGAGCAAAACCTCTATCCACCAATTCTTGCAACCGAGCTTTCAACTCCTTTAATTCCGTTGGTGCCATACAATACGGAGCTATCGAAATTGGAGTGGTACCGGTACCAATTCGATGCCAAACTCTATTTCCGAACAGTGGCAAACCCGCAATTCTTCGGAAAACATCCGGTATTCACAAACCAGCGCAGATTCGGGTTTCTTTTCGACTCCTTGTCATCGAGCACATACGCAAGGTACGCTTCGCACCCTTTCTTACATATTTACGGGCCAACATTGCGATATTACGGTGGCAACCCCTTTAAGTCCGTAGACTCAACTTTGAATTATCTCGTTATTCGCGCACCTCGGATCGATAGTCTTGCTTTTGCAATTTACAACCGCATCGTGCATGGTCAACCAATCCAAACCAAGAATAACGTCAATTCGCCGAGCGGCAAAAGCATCAAGTCCGCCGAAACAAGAACCTCGAAATACTAGGGACTTTTCTTACACACTTTGTTGACAAGCACGTAATGACCCAAGGGTTTGACACCGAATTACAAACTCGATAGACTCAATAGGCAAAGTCTTCTTGGATGCTAAGGTTTCGCATATATAAAAATGAGTAGAACCGGGGTCAATCAAAGCAATCACATTAGTATCGAAAAGAGTGAAAGTACTGGTGATAACGTCGGGGAGGATGCCTCCTCTCGTGCGGATGGCATATGCTCTAGCAGGAGCCTTGAGCCTCGGATCGAACAGCCGTGTCGAGGCTCCTCTCGATTACCACCCCTACCTCCGAAATTCTCGGGGCCTACCTCAAGCCATTGTTCCACTAGGTCTTGCACCTTGCATCTTATTCTTCTCATCTAGCTCCGTGCAATCTCTAATGAAGTGGTCCTTGAACCGCATCCATAACAGCCCTATTAATGCACTTACCCCAACATTCACCTAGGTGTCGTCTTCCACATTGGGGCATTCAGGTCTCTCTCGATGATTATTGCCCACACTAGCTACCGAAGTAGCTCGGGATTCCGTCGACGGTCGGGCTCTAATGGAAATTCCCGATGCGCCCTCGACTTCTTGGTGTCCTCCACGAACTTCTTTACCACGAGAATGGAGCTTTACTCACGATCTTTTACGATAATCTCTTGCTTCAAATTCAGCATTCTTCTTTTCCTTTCCAGTTCTTCCGCCTTGCGAGCTCGTTCGACTAGTGTTACAAACTCCTTTATCTCCAAAATACCCACTAGCGACTTCAAATCTTCATTCAATCCTTCTTCAAATCTTTTGCACATAGCAACCTCATCAGCCACACACTCCGGGCATACCGACTAAGTCTTACGAACTCATGTTCAGATTCGACACTGGACATCCGGCCTTGCTTGAGTTCCAAGAACTCCTTACGCTTCGATCGATGAACCGTTGGTGATGTATTTCTTTGAAATTGGATTGAAAGAAATCCCAAGTAACTCGTTCATTTGGGACTATGGAAATTAAAGTCCTCCACCAATAGTAAGTCGAGTCTCAACAAGGATATAGCACACTTAAGACATTCATCGGTGTGCAAGGCAGTTCATCTAACACTCGAATGGTGTTATCGAGCGAACTCGGCCTTTTCGGCATCATCAAGTAACTATGGCCTTGAACTCTTCAGCCCGCGCTTCCTAATCAGGTCTCTGGTGGTTTACTCAGCCTCACGGGATCGATGGCGAAGGCATTAAGGGCTCTTGGGGTGGAGTATTTAAATTCGGGAATGGTTGGACAGTAGGATTAGTTCGGGCATCTTCGCGACCCACTCATTCATCATGGTGAAGAAGGCTTGTTTCGCCTTCATTTTGATTATTCGCGGATGATCGAGGCTCAACAGGCGGTGTCCCTTACGCAGAGCAGCCGCTACACTTTCAACGTCATCCGCCAAGGGTCTCTCTATCCCGGGTTCCATCGCTAATCAAAACAAAAATTTCAACCGTCAGAAGTCATCACATTATTAAGCACTAACAATTTGGCATGTATAGCTAGACTCACACGCTCTATGGTAGTCCTAGAACCGACTAAACCATAGCTCTGATACCAATAAAATTGTAACACCCCAAACCCGTGACCGTCACCGGATTTGAACACGTGGTGTTACCGGCTTACTTCCTTATTTCTCTCTTTGTAAATCGATTGCTGTTCTAGGCAGGCTAGCTAACTGCGTCACTGTCGCCTTAAAAATCATATCTCGAGTTTCAAAACTCGGAAACTGATTCCGTAAATTTTCCCTGAATTTAGACTCATATATCTATCCATGGATTTATTTCTAGAATTTTTTATTGGGCCAATTGGTACAGTTTATTAGTTAAAGTCACCAATGTTACAGGAGTCAACTACACTGACCTTCGCGCGTTAAAACTTGAATATCTCTTTGTACAGGGCTTTAATACTGGTGCCGTTTGTTTCTAATGAAACTAGACTCAAAATGGAATCTTCAAATATAAGGCATGACTTCTAATTCTTTCTGTAAAATTTATAGTAAATTTTCAAAGTCACGACAGGGGACCCAGAAACCGTTCTGGCCCTGTCTCACGAGAACTTTAATATCTCCCAGTATACTGCTCATATGGTTGTTTCGTTCCATCCATATTAAACTAGATTCATCAAGGTTAAATTGCATAATTTATTCACTATTTAATTCTACTTCTACTATTTTTAGTGATTTTTCAATCTCACCTCACTGCTGCTGTCCGCAACAGTTACTGCAGTAGACTATGCCAATTTCATGAATCTTTCCTTGGCCTTAATCATCCATCATACATGACACAAATTATGGCCACCTTATCAAAATTAAAGTTTCTAAGACTCGTGGCTATAGGTTCTAGCATCCCACTCGGCGACCACATAGGCCATTTTCACATGGCTTAAAGTTTACAACCCGAGTTCAACAAAATATAATAGCCTATACATGCCAAATGTTCTTCAACAACGAAGACAATACCAAAATATTTCAGCGGTGTGATGACTTCAACGACGGTTCGATCACGCAAACAATACGAGTCCGAGAGACCTAAAATGGGTGACAAGAAAACACCGAGTGAGTTTATAACTCAGTAAGTCATAAGCATTCATCAATCCACTGATAAAGTTACTACAACATGAACAACAAAAGAGGTTAGGTACTCATCCATATCGAATCTATACCATAATTCCTCGGACCTTTTGGTCCAATCTCATACCAAGTCATACATCCACATTTCATATTCTACACAACAAGATATTTGAAGCATTTTCACACACTAACTCATTTCCACCACAATCATACAATTTCAATCATCACATAGATTTAAGGCTTACCAAATTCAACCCCGAGCATGAACGTATATTCTATTCGTCATGAGCCCGAGATACTTACCCGATCCGCTGTCCATACTCAACTCGATGGAGACACACCCTCCATATATATATAGAGTACGCACACACAGTGCTTAATATTTGATTTCGCACACTTAGTGCCACGCGATTTAAGCCCGCACACATAGTGCCATACCCTTCGAGCTCGCACACCCAGTGCCGTATTTTTTTTTTTCCAGCATGCACACTTAGTGCCATATATTTCCAGCATGCACACTTAGTGCCATATATTTCCAGCACGCACACTTAGTGCCTATCTCGTCACCATACACACGTATTGCCCACACATAGTGCCGAAAGCAAACTTTCTACACATTTCACTATTTCTTTTACATTCAACAATTATCATCACTCCATACACATACAATTTCATTTATACATATATAGCATTCCATTAAACACAATTGCATAGATTTTCCAATCATTTAAGCAATATCAAACATATGTGCTTAATGACTTACCTTGTGTTGGGCAAAATGGTTCCAACTCGGCTACTCGATGTTCTTTCCTTTGCCTTTGCTTGTTTCTCCACCTCGAGCTTCTTGAGCTTAGTCAATAAATAAACTAGTTTAACCGTCTTGCCAAATATTTATACATATATACATGACATCAACTATACTATCATCATTAATACATCAATTCACAAAATTTTATCTCATGAGCATATGACCCATTTTTACCCCATATGGCGAATGTATGTATATATATATATACAATGTCAACTATAACATCTTTTAATCACCTAATTTCATCTCAAATTCCCATGACCGATCACACCTATACTTACATTTCAATATTCGAATATTCAAAATCACGTTCTAAATACAATAGTCATGAACAATGCGAATCCTTGTGTGTTCAAACATGAATTATTTTACTTAAATCAAAACGTATAAACATTCACAACTCGTATTCTTAGGAAGGCCGATTTATTTCCATAGTACATTCCTCATCAATACTTAGATGAACAACCAAAATCCCTCCTTTATACCCTAGCCGAATGCTCCTATCATCCATAAAAATTACAAATTTTAGCATGGGCTAAGTAGGAATCATTTAACATGCAAATAAACTCCTATCTCCAACACTTAATCATTCGGCATATTGTCTAAATACACATGAGAAATCTCATCTTCCTTGACCTTACCAAGAGTGCACCCACACTTCAACTTAGCATATTACAAAACCAAATCAACAAATTCAATGCTTACCTCCTAGTAGCCAAAGATACTTGCCGAATTGACCTAGGTAAATCTTCCTTCCTTTCACTTTTTTTTCAAGAACAACCAAAAGAATGAACAATGAATGAACAAAACCTTTTTTTTTTTTTTCTTTCTCTTTAGCTACTGCACAATGGGGGGCATCCATGCTCATTTTTTCATTTCTTTAATGCTAGTTTTTATTTTATGGCTTCCTACATACACCACTAGCAAAACATGTTGGAAACATGTTTCCTTTGCCCATAATCTTGTCTTGGCGGCCACTCACCTTAGGAAAGGGGTTATTTGACATGCAAGGACAACCATTTTCCCACATGTATTAATAGGCCACCTTACATTTGCCTAGCACATTTCTAAATTTTCTCACATAAGTCCTATTTGATAAAATTCACTTAGAATTAACAAAATCCAAACATTCAATTTTTCACACATTCATATTCACATATTCTAGACAATAAATATTACGTTAGAACATTTCGGTGACTCAGTTTAGCGGTCCCGAAACCGCTTTCCGACTAGGGTCACTTTAGGGCTGTCACATTTACTTTTAATTTTGACACAAACATCTTGGTCAAACCCCCCTTTGCCGCCCATATTTGTTGTCATACAAGGGAGATTCGTTCCTACCTTATCTTTCCTTCCTTCTTTTCTTATCCCCTTTTTCACTCCCCTTGTTCCCCCTTTGACCCTTGTATATCGTCCTTAGTAAATGAAGAAAAAAATTATTTTGTTTCCATTTTCTATTCCCTCTCCTATCATATTTTTCTCTCCTCCTCATTTTGTGCCACCACCTTTCTCTTTTTTCACCACTTCCACCATTGTTAGCCACCGCCGCACCACCAACCAACCACCATATCTCCACCATCTTTTCCCTTCTCATTCTGTACTCCACCGTCGGACCTTCACTGTTGGACCACCACCGTCGTCGTTGTCTTCGCCATCGCTCATTTTTCTTCAATTTCCCCTACTTTTCATTTCTTGGTCATAACTAAACTATTATCACCACTTTCTCTATTCTTTTCAATTTATTAAATAGTAATCTTACTCATATTTCTTGACACTTTTTCAAAATTCTCCAATTGAATTGTAATCTCCGATTCAACCTGATATAGAATAAGTAAAGATATGTTCACCTATCTCAATCCTTTCTTTTCTTTATATGAGCTGGATTTATGACTAATATGTGTGTAACATATTTACGTGAAGGTTCCAATCTAGATTGCTTGGATTTACCTTAGTACAAAGAAAGTTTTTAGATCTCCATCAATGATTAATAGAGTAAGTTTCTCAAAACGATTCCATAAGAGATTGTTTTGGACTAAAACCGAAACTAACGTGTGTACCTTTGGTGTCGTACCATCATTACTTGGTCAAATCAAGTGAGATCTGATTAGATTTGTATCATTGAAGTGGGAAAGATTTGATCTAGTGTCACGAGACCCTTAATCCAAGTGTGGGTTTTAACCTATTGATGTGGTGTATGATTTGTTAATAAAATTTACATAATTATTGATTAATAAAAGTAACTGTTTAAATTTACTTTGAAATATTGACTAAAAAAATAACTAAGTATTCTTGGTGATTGATAAAATCCTTTATTAGGATTGAATCCAAGTAAGTACCTCCAATCTGATGAATTTGTGATGCCATATGTGTTCATGCTTTATTATATGACTTGGTGATTTTTCGCATAATATGTGATATTAAAACATGATACTGATAAGCTATTGACACTGATTACATAATAGATAATGTATATTATTATTGAAATTTTAGTCACATGTTAAAAATGTGGTTTATGGTACTGTTAACATTGAAAGAATAATTAAATGCACCTACTGTACTATTTTACCAAATGCATGATACTTCATGTCATTTTTTCTGTTACTGATCACATGTCTAAATCATGCCTACTGATTCTGCTATTGATGGCATGTTTAAGCCATGCTTACTATACAGCTCTGTAACATTAAAAACATGTAATATTGTATTAGGGTTGGGATGATGTTTGTAACACCCCATGCTCGACTTATCCATCGAATCGTATGGGGCGTCACAAATGTACCTATACGTAGTTTTTGCTAACTTAATTCCTACAAAACAGTCTTAAATAAAATATTCTAAAAATAAAATCAATAATAATTATGATTCCTACAACTAAGGCCTTAAGTCGTTGAATGCTTAATCATTCAATTCATTTCTATTTCAAATGACACTGTTTGCTTACATTACAACTCTTAAAATCTAGCTAAGGACTGCTTTTCCTAAAAATCCTGATTCTAAGTATTCTATATGGCTTCGTTGTTATTGATCCTATGGCAAAGCCTCCAATGGTACCCCTTTCCCATGGGCATGACTTGATCCAACAGCGATCCTCCATCTCGACATTATCTAGTTTGGTCCTTTCTCAAAGTCCTTGATCCATTGCTTGTCCTACAATCACCATACAAACTCTAGTAAGTTCAAATGAACTTAGTGACTTCTTTTTCTGTCTATATATTTAAACCCTACCACATGAGGGTAAACAATGTAAAATAATTTAATCATAAATACTCCCTACTCACTCATAATGAGTGTTCTATATCAGGGTGACGGACTCCACCTGATGCT
Organism: Gossypium arboreum; assembly: GCF_025698485.1. Lineage (NCBI taxonomy): Eukaryota > Viridiplantae > Streptophyta > Magnoliopsida > Malvales > Malvaceae > Gossypium > Gossypium arboreum. The sequence continues at coordinate 28,734,991 of NC_069078.1, forward strand.
CTGAGCTACTAAGCTTGCTACAAGACCTTCCTCCAATCGAACTCTCTACTTGAAAGTGATCTAGAAACTTCACCATATCAGTGAGTCCTAACCTTATTGTCTTTTATTTCCATTCATACATTTCACTTTTGCCTCGCTGGGGGTATTGGTTGACCTTAAAGCTAACCTGGTTGTTCGCCAGTTCTCAACCATTTTCCCAAGGGATTCTTATACCTTTCTTTCCAAACTTGATTGTACCAGTCGTTAGCGGACTCTATAACAGCTTATTTTTCAGTGGTGTCAAAAACAGTGGTTTCGGGGCTATCAAATCTGAGTAAGTTTGCAAATATTATTATTTAATATTTACAAGTCAAATATGGTTTTAAAAAGGTTTTTGATTTGATAAATTATGTTATATAAGCTATTTATTAAGCTCAAGTGGTATGACCCTAAGGTCAAGTGGTTTTAGAAAATGAGGTATTGAGACCTCGTTTCTATAAATCGAGCCGTAAATATTTTTATAAATATTTACGGAGTGTCATTAAGTTGGTATTAAAATTTCGTTGAAAAAGTTTAACGTTTCGATGAGGTTAATTAATTAAAAAGGACTAAATTGTAAAAGTTAAAAAAGTCAATCGCTATTAATTTAAAGGTGTTAATTACTTAAATAATTATAATTGGATGGCCTTAATGGGTAATTTACCCATACCTAAGATAGTGGGACAGTTGGATGCTCTAAAATATTTTAATTTTATATGTTTTATAATTTAATTTTTTATTATTAGTAAAGTAAAAGGTTAATAAAATAAAGAAAACAAAATGTTTTCTACCCCGTTTGTCTTTCACAACCGAAGGCTGCCATGGGGAAAGAATGGGAGAAGCTTCAAGCTTCGGCCTTTCTTAGAATGGTGCATGTGAGTCTGTTTTAGCCGCATGTCTTTTAATTTTTATGTTTTTGTGTTTGTTGAACTAGGTCCAGCTAGCCCGTACCTTTGATTTTGAAACTGTTAAAGATTTTGAATGTTGACTGATAAACCGTAAATTATACATACTTTTACCCCATGTTTAATGCATTTTATGGATGATTTCTCATTAGAATTGGTGAATTCGATGCTCCTAATGCTTTAATTTCATGTTTTATACTTAGGAGAGCATAGGAGAGCGAAAGGAACGAGAAACGGGCCAACAACAGAGAAAATGGGCCAAAGTACAAAATCAACACGGTCTGGGCCTCCTCACACGGGCAGACCACAAGGCCATGTCAATTTGGCAAGCCCGAACACGGCCTGAAGTAATCGAACACGGGCGTGTGCCACAGGCGTGTCCCTACCGAGCCCAAGTTGAGTCCAATTCAGAAAAGGCCAATTTTAAGGTTTTTTAGGCATTCCAAAGCCTATAAATACACCCTAGAGAAGGAGGAAAAGGGAGACGGAGAATAGGGGGTAAGGAATTACTCCAAGGAAGCCGATTGATCCATCTCAGGAGCCGGATTCATCATCAAGACTGAAGATCTCTCCTCAATTTCCCTTTAGGTGTTTTGGGTTTTCTTTATGTTTTGTACTCTTTATTCTTCTAAGATGTTTTCTTATTTAGTTATGAACTAAAACCCCTAAATACCTAAAGGGAATGAAACCTAAGACGAATCTTGTTATTATTTTCTGAATCGTATGATAATTATTTAACTTGTTCTTAATTATGTGTTCTTAATTCTTGTTTTGATATCCCAGGATACTGATTCAAGACATGTTCTTATTCAGAGGAGGAATAGACCCTATCTAAGAGTACATTTGTCATAATTAAGCAGAGTTGATTGCGCACCTAGACATAGGGTGACAAGATTTTTTCGGATTAGGGTGAAACCTAATAAGGGGATCCATAGATCGAGTTAATGCAACCCTAAAGTGTTAATTAGAGAAAAGTCTCAGTTATTCAATCTAGGGATTAGACGTTATTAGTCTTCAATAGGGATAATAACATAACTTAGGGATCTCTACAGAACAAGTTGAATGAATAAATCGTCTGATTTGGAGCCAGAATAACAAGTAAAGTCTAGGTGGATTTTTCCTTAGGTATTGTCTTAAGTCAATTGATTTTTCCCAAAAGCAATTCCCCAATTCTTTTCTCTGTGCGTTCTTAGTTTAGATAATTAGTTAGTTAAAACAAAAACCTCTTTATTCTTATGCTAGATAATAGAAAGATAGTCATTACTAGTACTTTTAGTTCCTTTGGGTTCGACAATCCGGTCTTGCTAAAACTATACTACTGTTCGATAGGTACACTTGCCTACATCGTGATAATAGTTAGTTCAAGAATGAGTAATTATAAATATTTAAAACCTATCACGAAATCATGCGATCAAGTTTTTGGCGCCGTTGCTGGGGAACTAAGATATTAGGAACGCTCAATTTTTATTACTTTAGCCATTTATTTTTCTTGCAATTAATTTTATTTTATTATTATTATTATTTATTAACCTACTATTTCTTTCTCTTGGCAGGTTTTTATAGTTTATGACTAGAAGAAACCTGTCGGGACCATTACTTTTTGACGAAGAAATTGATCGTACAGTTCATAGAAACCAAAAAGAAATAAGGCACAGCTTAAGATACACAGAGAACGAGCAAGAAGACGATACTCAACCCCCAATCGAAGAGATGGCTGAAAACCAAGGCAATCAGCTACCTCTTGCAATTGCGGTTAATCAAAATCCTGCTCCACGCACTATGTATGATTATGCTAAACCTTCTTTAATAGGAACTGAATCTAGCATAGTTAGACCTACTGTAGCTGCAAATACTTTTAAATTAAAACCTAACACTATTCAGATGATACAACAATTTGTTCAGTTTGATGGTTTGTAGGATGAAGATCCCAACGCTCACTTAGCAAACTTTCTAGAATTTTGCGATACATTTAAAATCAATGGCGTTTCTGATGATGCCATACGTCTTCAGTTGTTTCCCTTTTCATTGAGGAACAAAGCTAAACAGTGGTTGAACTCATTACCACGAGGGTCAATTACCACTTGGGAACAAATGACCGAAAAATTTTTGCTAAAATATTTTTTGCCTGCTAAAACGGCTAAATTACGTAATGATATCTCTTCTTTTGTACAGATGGATTTAGAAACACTCTACGATGCATGGGAGAGATACAAGAACCTTCTGAGAAGGTGCCTTCACCATGGATTACCGCTTTGGCTCCAAGTACAAACATTTCACAATGGTCTGAATCCTTCGACTTGGCAAATGGTTGGCGCAGCAATGGGCGGAACCATCATCAATAAAACACCAGAAGATGCCTATGAGTTTATAGAGAAGATGTCACTGAATAACTATCAGTGGCAAGTCATGAGGACAAAGCCAACGAAAACAGCTAGTGTTTATAACGTCGATTCGGTCACCATGCTGTCAAATCAGGTAGAACTCTTGAATAAAAATATTGATGGTTTTCTTACTTCTTCACAGGTTCACCCAGTAATGCAGTACGAAGCAAGTATTGGTGGAACAAACCATTCAGAATACCAACCTTATGGCTACAGCATGGATAATGAGCAATTAAACTACATGGGTAATAATCCTCGACCTCAAAACAATCTAAATAGTAACACTTATAATGTAGGTTAGAGGAACCACCCCAATTTCTCGTGGGGCGGTTAAGGAAATCAAAAACCACAACATCCTCCGGGCTACCAACAACCACCCTACCAACAGGAAAAGAAGCCAAACCTTGAAGATATGCTCTCAAAGTTTATATCAGTGTCAGAAACCCATTTTCAGAACACCGAGATAGCACTTAAAAATTAACAAGCGTCGATCTAAAACCTCGAAACTCAGATAGGCCAGCTTTCCAAACTAATCTCCGAACGACCACAAGGTAGTTTTCCAAGTAATACCGAACCTAACCCAATGGAATAACTCAATGCAATTAATATTCAAGATGACGAAGGAGTTGTTGAGCCTGAACCAGAACCGAGGCAAGAAACTGTGGTAAGTAAAGGTCAAGGTGAGGTAGATCAAAATACAAACAAACCAGTGACTGTCGAATATAAACCTCGTGTTCCATACCCCAACGTGACAAGGAAAGACCGCTCAGATGAACAATTTGGTAAATTCCTTAAACTCTTAAAAAAATTACATATTAACTTGCCGTTTATTGAAGCTCTATCGCAGATGCCAAACGCAATGAAATTTTTAAAGGAGCTTTTAGCAAATAAGCGAATGTTGGACAAGGCATCGCATGTGGAGCTTAACGCAGTTTGCTCGACCATTCTCCAAAATAAACAACCTAACAAACTAAAAGACCTAGGGAGCTTTACTATTCCTTGCTTAATTGGTAGTTTAGATGTTAATCATGCATTAGGTGATCTAGGGGCTAGTATCAACGTCATGCCTTACAAAATGTTTAAGCAACTAGGTCTCGGGAAACCCAAACAGACTAGGATGAGCATTCAATTAGCAGATAAAACTATAAAATTCCCTAGAGGTATTATTGAAGATGTGCTAGTTAAAATCGATAAATTTATATTTCCCGTTGACTTTATTGTTCTAGATATAGAAGAGGATAGCAACACTCCATTAATTCTAGGAAGGCCCTTTTTAGCAACTGCTAAAACCATCATTGATGTTGGCACAGGTGAACTCACACTCCGGGTGGGAGACAAAACAATCACCCTTCAAGCTCGCAATTCTGGCAACACATCAAGAATTGAAGGTGATTATTTAAACCATTCTACTAAAACTAACAATATGGTGCAACCTTGCAGAAAATGAGTCTGAAGGAAGCACACGAGTCGTTCTCAAGCACCAGTAGAGGACCTGTTTATGAAGATCGAAGATTACAAATCGAGAAACTCGATGAATGGCGGACGCATAAACCAAAAACACCCGACAAACTGAAACTACGCCAAAACGAACCCGATACCTCTCCAAATCAACTTAAGGTTGGTGATAAGGTCTTATTAGATGCCGCAGATCCCCACATTGTCACTACCACACCGAATAAGGAAATCCCTCTTATGGTACTCAGTATTTTTCCATTCGGTATGGTGGAGGTGAGTCATCCCATGTTCGGCACTTTTAAGGTAAACAACATTCGATTAAAACCTTATTTGATGAGATTGGTAGCAGGAATGAGGATTATAAACTCCTCAAACCACCATGATTGTAACACCCCAAACTCGAGACCATCGCCGGTGTCGGACGCGAGGGGTTAACGAGCTAAATCCTCTTAAAGCACCGACCAATTTGGCATTTCCAGACAGGCTGGAAAACTGCGTCACTGTCGCCTTAAAAATCATATCTCGAGTTTCAAAACTCGGAAACTGATTCCGTAAATTTTTCCTAAATTTAGACTCATATATCCTTCCATGGATTTATTTCTAGAATTTTTTGTCGGGCCAATTGGTACATTTTATTAGTTAAAGTCACCCATGTTACAGGGATCGACTGCTCTGACCTTCGCGCGTTACAACTTGAATATCTCTCTGTACAGGGCTTTAATACTGGTACCGTTTGTTTCTAATGAAACTAGACTCAGAATGGAATCTGCACATATAAGGCATGACTTCTAATTATTTCTGGATAATTTATAGAAATTTTTTAAAGTCGCGACAGGGGACCCAGAAACCGTTCTGGCCCTGTCTCACAATAACTTTAATATCTCTTAACATGTAACTCCTATGACCGTTTCGTTTCTTCCATATGAAAGTAGACTCATCAAGGTTCATTTACATAACTTATTCACTATTTAATACCATTCCTACAAATTTTGGTGATTTTTCAAAACCACACCACTGCTGCTGCCAGCATCTGATTTCAAGGTAACCTTTACCTATTTCATGATTTCCACGATTCAATTGGCCCTTTTTGCATACATAGCACAAAGTGTGATCATGCTTAACCATCCCAATGGCTAATCTTTTCAAAACAATTCCATACCCCATAATGATCATCATACAAACGATTATAGAATCATACTAAAACGATATAAGCCATTTTCGCATGGCTATCCAAGCTTACACAAAACCGAAAGGTACATGACCTTCAACAATAGGGTAGTCCTATACATGCCATTTCAAAGTTCAACCAAAATTATACCAAAATGGAGGCTTTGATAGTGTAGATGACTTCGACTTTAATGATCCCGAATCCGATCGCTAACGAGCAAAATCTATAAAACAGAGAGCCAAAGCAACGGGGTAAGCATTTTTATGCTTAGTAAGTCTCAAGCAATAAAATCAGCTTTAACTAAAGCATTACATTCACATAGCCAAATGAATCATTTCATTAATACACATTCACATAATCATACTTACTTCACACTTCATCATTATATACTTTCACAAGATATCAACCAATTCAATAGCTGAAAACTCGTTAGTCGATTGAGCGAATGTTACTCAAACATATCGACTTTTCCAATGCACATATAAACATACCTTATCCTTTGGGCTTTTCGAGCGTACTAATTAAATTTATTACAGCAACCAACGCCACCTCCAGCCCAAGCTTCTTGAATACGACGGATATAACCACATGCACGAATGCCTTGGTCTTAGCCCGGATAGAACGACTTGCACAAATGCCTTGGTATTAGCCCGGATTTAACAACTTCGCATACGAATGCCTTGGTCTTAGCCGGATGTAGTCACTAGCACAATTGCCTTGGTCTTAACCGGATATAATTACTAGCATAAATGTCTTGGGACTTAGCCCGGATATCATTCAATTGCTCATGCACACACATACATCAATAATCATTACACATCCATGTTTCATTTTCGTTACTAAGGCTCAAACACAAATATATCACTAGCATAATCGCCTTCGGGACTTAGCCCGGGTATCATTCAAATACTCATACACACACAATTCAATAATCATTTCACATCCATATTTCATTTCACATAATTCGAGTAGGGTCATTTCTTGAGGACTTACCTCGGATGTTGTCGAACGGCTTCAACGGCTATTCGATCACTTTTTCCTTCCCTTTATCGGATTTAGCTCCCCTTTGCTCTTGAGCTTAACGAATACAAGTAGAAGTATTCAATATTTTTCTCAATAATGTTCACTAGTCAATCACATTCGGCATCTCATATCATCTCACTTTATTATAATTTATCATTCAACCTTTGAACCAAAACGCCATTATATGGCCACATATACATACATCCATATATTCAAGCTCAAGAATTTTAACATAACATCAAGTGCTCAAATTACTCATGTGGCCGATTATACATGGTCATAAATACACAAAATCAAAAATAATTTCAAGGTTTTTCACACTATACATGTACTAGGCCGAATGTACATGCAAATTTCACAACATTCTTCAACAAATTTCCTCTTTAAACAAACATATTTATCACTTTCTTCATAACCAAAATATCATGTGCAAACATATATACACATATATGTGCAAGGTCAATTTCAAGGTGTCCATAACCATCCAAAACTCAAATTTTAACTAACATGCAAGAAGCATAAACCATGCTCATGAATGCTTCATGGCGAATACATCACAATCATGCCCCTTTCAACTTCGGTCATGGTTAAATAAAAACTCAATGTCTTACTCAAGATTGCTACAAGGAAATTTCAAGAGGAGACAATCCATCATTGCATGCATCATTAGCAAGCTTCACATTTAGCATGCAATGGCTTTAACACAATAACAACTTTGGTCAAACACCATTTCCATGGCATAACAAGGATTTGAACCATGGCTAACATGAACATCAAGTTAGCAACTAAAACATGCATGAATCTCATGACACAACCTCATACATACCTTAATCTTGATGCAAGTTTAGCCAAATCTCCTTCTAGATCTCTTCTAAACCAAAAATGGAGCAAAATCCTATCTTCTTCCTTAGTATGTTCGGCCAAAAAGGAGAGAACAAAGATGAACAATTTTTTTTTTGTTTTTCTTTCACTTGCACGGCAATGGGGGAAAGGATGCTACACTCACACACACATTTTTTTTGTTTCTCTTCCCACATCTACTTATTTTATCATTTAATACATCATGCATTAACAAAACATGTCATAACATGTTTTCTTTGCCCATAATTCCTTGCCATGGCCGGCCACCACCTATAAAAAGGGGAATTTGACATGCAAGTCCATTGTTTTGCATGCATGCTTTAATTAGTCATCACACATTTCCCTATCGTACTTTCAAAATTCACTACTAAGTCCCTTCTAGTGAAATTCACCTTTATAACACTAAATCAATCATCAAAAAATGTCACACATGAGCACACTCATATTATAGGCATCAAAATAAATTTTAAATTATTTTTATGCCTCGGTTTTGTGGTCCCGAAACCACATTCCGACTAGGGTCAATTTTGGGCTGTCACAATGATCATACAACGGAGAGGTAAGTCAAGCTTAGACTATAAATAAGCGCTTCTTGGGAGGCAACCCGAGCACTAACAATATTAATTTCTTTAAATTTTGGTATTTAACTCCTAACTTACTAATGGAAATCTTGAATACAGGCGTTTCTACAGAGACACAGCCAAGCACACGGGCATACTTATAGCTGTGTGAAAATAGGGCAAGGATGCCCCCAACACGGGCTTCGATAAAATGCCACGGTCGTGCGACATGGCCGTGGTCGAGCCTACCAAAACAACACGGGCGTGCGACACGCCCGTGTGGAAGAACCGTGGATGAACCTGTTAAAATAGCACGGGCGTGCGACACGCCCGTGTCTAACACCCATGGTCGAACCTGTTAAATTGACACGGGTGTGGGGCTTGCACACACAGGAGTGGGGCTTGCACACACAGGCGTGGGAGAAGCGAACGAAGCTAGATACGGTCGTGCTACACAGCCGTGTGAGCCCACACGCCCGAGGAACACGGGGGTGTACTAAATGTCAAACGCGCCCAAATTTGAATTTCATGAATCACACGGGCTGAAATTAGGGAACACGGGCGTGTGCCCTGGCCGTGCGGCCCAAAATCTATAAATACCCTACACTATTCAGTTTCTTCCCCATTCAAAAACCCTAACCTTATCTCCTGCAACTCCATACGGCTTCCCTGCCACACCCGTGTGCTGCTTCTTACTTCATTTTTGAATCTTAATCTCTTTCCCTTAGCATTTGTTTACTCCTTTCGCTTCTATTTTACTTATTTCTAATGCTTATTATCAACATAAACTTCATATATTTGGAACTATTTTTCATTTTTCTATCATTTAATTTGCATTCTTAGGTTAGTTATCATACATTTTATGTTAAATCAAGTTATTAGGAACACCTCATACCCATGACATTACTATGTTTATTCTCATGCTATTACCATGCCAATGTATATCATTTAATTTGCATTCCTAAGTTAGTTATCATACATTCCGTGTTAAATTGAGATTAGGAAAAGCTCATACCCATTACATTTCTATTCTCATTCTCATTGTTATTGTGGTTGAGTTTGCTTCATATTAATAGTATTGGCTGAAATAGTTAGTTCTAAGTTCATGCATTTTATTTTTTTTGAATTTGTTTACCTATTATTATTATTCTTTATATTACAGGCTTTTGATGTCGTCTTCACGAGGAAAAAAAGCTGTCATACCTACCTCAAAGAAGAGGAAAGGAGCGTCCTCTTCTACGGGTCCCACCGCGAAAATTCATCACCCTTTCCTACAGTTCCCCCGAGGGCCTCAGGAAGAACTGTTCCAAATACTTCGTGCCCGACCTTTAATTGTGGGTCACTGCATCAACTGGGCTGCTGTAGAATAGGTTCAGTTGGCTGATTCAATTCGAACCCTCCTAACCACCGACCCTTGGGAGCTATTCTTTGGGATTATCGAGCCAACATACCTTGAGCTCACAATGGAACTATGCTCAACATTCCATCTTCAAACTGTAATGACGAACTATGATGATCCCAGCACGGTTCAATTTCGCCTAGGCGAATTAATCTGCCAGCTAAGCGTCTCAGAGTTTGGTGCTTCACTAGGCTTATATACGGAGGAGTTCAAGGAGGAGAATGAACTACACGCTCTCAGTCGCCACATATATTTCTCTCCCTCGAAGTGCTGGCACAATTTGGCCCCTAGCACGGCCTCCTACAATCCTAGCCGCTCCAAGGCATCAGTTCTCCCACCATCCCTGAGGTATTTACATGCTATTTTAGCTCACACGATTACAGGGAGGCGAGAGAGAACTGGCGTCGTTAACACCCACGATGCCTACTTCTTATGGTGCATGTCGCAAGGGCACGTCATCGACCTTGCCTATTTCATCGCCCTTACAATTCAGCACCAGACAGAGCGGCATCGGAAGGGGGTCATCTCCATTGGCCCCTATGTGACTCGACTGGCGTGACACTTCGGGCTCCTCAACACCGCGGTCCAAGAATCATCCCTCACCCTCATCAGTGAGATGTCTCCACAAGGCATCTCAAGCATGCTTAGCATGAGGATGATTGAGAGGCGCCGAGGAACCTACCCTCCCCAGTATCGTCTCACCCAATCTACCGAGGAGGAGGCCTACGAGGACATTCTTGATGATGTCCCCCCACAGCACAAGGACCCACCGACTTAGCCACCACCACCCTCTCGTCCAGTTCATATGGCGGCTTCATATACTGAGATCTTTGAGCGCCTCACCCGATTCGAGCAACAGTGTTTTCAATGATTTGACAACATTGATGCTACTCTACAACAGATCTGTCAGCACCTTCACATCTCATTGCCAGTCCCACCTTGTGAACCATCCAGCGACGAAGATGTTTAAAAATATTTATTTATTATTTTATGTTTTTAATTTTTATTGAAACTACTTTTTATTTTTATTAGATTTTAGAAATTTTATTTTTAATTATTAATTTTGGTTATTTCTTTTTGAGTAATTATTCTCCCTAATATCACCTAAAAAGTTCTTGATTTTATCACAGTTATATAGAGCTCTTAAGTTCATCGTCACATAGGAATTAAAACTCCACCGGGAAAGGTTCTCCACGACTGCCATGTCCTGATCGACCATGACCATAGCTACCACTAGATATAATATTCTTTTAGCGCAGGACTTATGGACTAATGAACCTCTACGACCGCCAGAGTATCCTCCTCCACTCTCGACCGATTACTCTCCAAAACTCTAGTTCGAGGAATTCATCATACAGGAAGTTTCACTTCTCTCCCTATCTTATTTTTATAATCTAATATCTATCTTTGTACATTGAGGGCAATTTACGTCTTAAGTGTGGGGGGAATATTTATTTCATTATCAGAAAAATCCCTGAATGATTGCCTTATTCTCTTGAAAAGCTTTCATATCATATTTAGGATAAATTTAATTAATTTATGATTTTTATTGATATATCTTGAATTAAAACATAGGCATTTATGCATTGATTGTTTAAACTTTAAGACATTAGAGAATCAAGCATGATGAGTTGATTTTTAAGAGTTTAAAATTATAAGTTGTTTCCCCAAGTCTAGGTATTACTTTGAATTGGAATTCACAAGTTTAAACATCAAAAAGCCATAATTTTTGTGAGATTTTTGAGCCTTTTGAGCATCTATTAATTCTTTCATGCTCACTTTTATTATTGTTTTGAGTGCGTCAGTATTGAACTGTTATTCTAGAACTTGCTTGATTATGCATGTCGTGACCACACCATTTGTTTTGATATGTCAAAATGATTAAGGCACTTAGGATTAACCCACTCATGCCATGAAAAGCCTACCTCCACGATTAACCCTTAGTAAACCCCCTTGAGCCTAACAAGCCATTCCTTGTATTAACCTCAATATTAACCCTTAACCCATTATTGTTGAAATCCCCTAAATTAATTTGATTCCTATTTTTTCGAGATTTGAGTTGAAGAAATTGCTTAGCTATGTCTTGTTTGATTATTTAACTTGTTCTTAAAAAAAAAAACTATGTATACATATCTATAAGTTCATATTCTGAGAAGAAGCTCTGTTGTACGCAAATGAAGATTAACTCTTTTTCTAGTTAGGCAATTTTTTCTTCAATTCAATCTCGATTCTAACCTTTTCTTTCAGCTTGTGACCAAACCCCCTAACCAAGCCTCATTACAACCCTCTAAAGACCTTTTGATTGATGTATCATCTTAAATTATAGTGGTGGAGATTTGATGTTCATGCAAGCCTATGGTAATGACTTTTCATTATTGACTATTGAGTGCTTCATTTATTTTCCTTAAACACCTCAAGTGATTTGAGTGAATCTTCAGTGAGGATGTAAAACTCTGTGATATTCTGAATCAAAGGTAATTACTTAGATGAGGGGAGACACCTATGTTTGCATGAATAAAATGCTCAACTTGGAATGTTTGGAACTTTTATGTTCTTTTAGTTGAATTCTCAATGTATGATTACTTACGGATTAATTTGAGATATTATCGATAGAAATTATAAGTTGAGAAGAATTTATTTTGATTATGAGTTGAGAATTTTGCTTGAGGGCAAGCAAATGCTTAAGTGTGGGGGTATTTGATAAACCGTAAATTATACATATTTTTACCCCATGTTTAATGCATTTTATGGATGATTTCTCATTAGAATTGGTAAATTCGATGCTCCTAATGCTTTAATTTCATGTTTTATACTTAAAAGAGCATAGAAGAGCGAAAGGAACGAGAAACGGGCCAACAACAGAGAAAATGGGCCAAAGTACAAAATCAACACGGCCTGGGCCTCCTCACACGGGCAGACCACAAGGCCATGTCAATTTGGCAAGCCCGAACACGGCCTGAAGTAATCGAACACAGGCGTGTGCCACAGGCGTGTCCTTGCCGAGCCCAAGTTGAGTCCAATTCGGAAAAGGCCAATTTTAAGGTTTTTTAGGCATTCCAAAGCCTATAAATACACCCTAGAGAATGAGGAAAAGGGAGACGGAGAATAGGGGGTAAGGAATTACTCCAAGGAAGCCGATTGATCCATCTCAGGAGCCGGATTCATCATCAAGACTGAAGATCTCTCCTCAATTTCCCTTTAGGAGTTTTGGGTTTTCTTTATGTTTTGTACTCTTTATTCTTCTAAGATGTTTTCTTATTTAGTTATGAACTAAAACCCCTAAATACCTAAAGGGAATGAAACCTAAGACGAATCTTGTTATTATTTTCTGAATTGTATGATAAATATTTAACTTGTTCTTAATTATGTGTTCTTAATTCTTGTTTTGATATCCCAGGATACTGATTCAAGACATGCTATTATTCAGAAGAGAAATAGACCCTGTCTAAGAGTACATTTGTCATAATTAAGCGGAGTTGATTGCGCGCCTAGACATAGGGTGACAAGATTTTGTCGGATTAGGGTGAAACCTAATAAGGGGATCCATAGATCGAGTTAATGCAACCCTAGAGTGTTAATTATAAAAAATTCTCGGTTATTCAATCTAGGGATTAGACGTTATTAGTCTTGAATAGGGATAATAACGTATCTTAGGGATCTCTACGGAACAAGTTGAATGAATAAATCGTCCAATTCGGAGCCAGAATAACAAGTAGAGTCTAGGTGGATTTTTTCCTTAGGTATTGTCTTAAGTCAATCGATTTTTCCCAAAAGCAATTCCCCAATTCTTTTCTCTGTGCGTTCTTAATTTAGATAATTAGTTAGTTAAAACAAAAACCTCTTTATTCTTAGGCTAGATAATAAAAAGACAGTTATTACTAGTACTTTTAGTTCCTTTGGGTTCGACAATCCGGTCTTGCTAAAACTATACTACTGTTCGATAGGTACACTTGCCTACATCGCGATAATAGTTAGTTCAAGAACGAGTAATTATAAATATTTAAAACCTATCACGAAATCACGCTATCATTGACATTGATGAATCTTGTGATTTTTGATGTTAGATGATGAATTTGGAATGTTGATTGATAATTAAAAGTATTTTGTTAAGTGATTTTTGATGAATTTATCGATTAGGGGCTAATTTGTAAAAATAATAAAAGGTCAAGGATTTGATGTGAAATTGTTGCAAATTGGCATTAAAAATGGTTAATTTGCATGTTTTATGCTCAAGGAATAAGTTGAATAAAAGTAAAACTTTAGGGGTAATTTTATAAAAATTTCAAAATTACTAAATTGCATAAAATGAATTTAGATCAAGATCGGGTGAAAAATCGAGGAAAATGGAAAATTACCAAAATGCCCCTAAACTTTGGTATTTCTGCAAACTTGCCAGCTAAGTTCATATGAACTGTACTATGTATATTGTTGATTAAATTGACAGTTATTATATGAATTTTATTGAAAATGAATCGATATATATGTTATTATACAATTTATCCTATAATGAAAAGAGGGAAATTCAACGACATACGATGATTATCGAGTCTACTTTGAACCTTAGGAATATATAGGATACAAATGACATGTCATTAGGGTTACCGTGTTTCGAGTGCTGGTCCTAAACATCCTACCGGTGGCTAAGTTTCTGGCATGTGTTGCGATTACTTGACAGCTTATATGAGTAGCACCGTGTAGCTACGTTCCGATTGAAAACTTGTGTGAGTAAACTTAGGTTACCATGTTTCAGGTGCTAGTCTTGAATGTCCTACCGATGGCTCAGGTCTGACATTAGTTGTAGATACATGATAGCTTGTGTGAGCAGCATCATGTAGCTTACATTCTGACCGACAGCTTGTGTGAGCAGACCCATTTTACACTTCGTGTGAGCTACGACTATATGTTTAGCACAGTTTGTGTGAGCTTTCCCACGTATCTGGTATTATTCTAAGTGGTTCAACGAGCATGAAAAAGGATGAACTGGTAAGGGTTCTGATTGATTTCACTATGACAATTATGGAAAGGTATGATGTATCGATGATTCAAGTAAGAACATTCATGATAATGAAAAGTGTGATTTAAGTGATGCTATGTTTATATCTTATGTGTTATGCAAATGAAATGGTAAAGAAAACGATATGAAGTAAGACATGAAACTATATGAATATCCTTAATATGGTGATACATGGAAATTATGTAAGTTAAGATGAGTAATAGATTTAAGTGATACATGTTGAGATTAAATGGCTATTCATGTTAATGTACTTGTAATTTGTATCATGTAAGCTAACATGTTTGGTGTGAATGCCTAAACTATAGGCAAGCTTTGGTTGGATCATGCCATGTTAATTTATAGGTTATGCATTGTAATGGTAAGTGCCTAAATGGAAATATGCTTGTGCTCATGAAAGAATGGTAAGGTTTAAATTATGTAATTTCATATGAAATGGTTTATCATGTGGTTAATTCCAGAAGAGCTATGTTTAAATGCACTAGCTTGTGGCTATGGTTGATGATATGCTTATGTCTTATGTGTTATGCATATGAAATGGGTGTGGAAAGGTAATGAAATAGTAAGTTCATACTTGAAGTGTAAAATGATGAAAAAGGGAAAGATGAGTTGAATTGATGTTGTTATTTAAATTAAAGAAAGTAAATGCAATGGAAAGTAATAAAATACAAATGAAAATAAGAAAATTTGAAAGGGTTTAAGTTTTATAAAATCCTATTATGCTAGGAATGATATGTATATATGACACTGTGGATTTATTCACTTTATGAGTTATTGAATATGGTTTCCTGAATCTTGCAATATTGGTATAGGATTATTCTTGAAATGTATGAATTTCATATTTGAAATGGATTGATATGACTAAATTTTATATGAGCTTACTAAGCATTCATTTCTTACGTAGTTGTTTTTCATTACTTTTCAGATTACCAGAAGCTCAATCAGTTGGAAGTTTACCGGAGATCTATCACACTAACCAGCAATTATATCAGTAGATTTTGATGTCTTGGTTAAGGTTATAATGGCATGTATAGGTGAATTTATGGTTGATGATTAGTTGAATGCTAGTTTATGTGTTTGGCATGCATATGTCATTTTGGGTGATATAGCCTTGGTACATTTGGTGCCTTGTTAATATGTGTTAATTTGATAATGTGTCAAAGCATGTTTGAATAGCCAAAGTGATATATGACGAATTGACCTCAACATGGTCAATATATGGTATGTTTTGGAAAGGTTTTGAATCTAATATGGTATGTTGGTTACATATCAATTATGTTATATTTTGGCATGTTAGTAAGTTAAGTGATAATTGGTTAAATATGCACATGCATAGGTGTTCTTGTTTGATGAAATTAACCATTATGCTTAGCTTGTATTAATGCTTATTTGGGTGATGAAATGGTTGCTATGGTATCATGTATATATGGTACTTTTGATGGTTGTTATTTTGGTGTTGTGGTGTTTAAATGATGGAAGTTGGTATGGTAGTTAAAATAGATATGTCATGAGTTGTTCTTTGTGATGCTAGAATGTGTTTATATTAAATGTTGGTTGGTATGAAATGAGATGGATATCAAACTGTTAATGCCTAGTTTTGATAGCCTTGCATGTATTTGGCATTTGATAAATTTATTAAGGTAGATGGTAGATGTGGAAATGGGCTTAATGGTAATTATTGAGCATGAGAATGGTATGTGAACATTATGGTTAATATAGTAACCAAGTTGTTCAACTATTTGATTGAATTATGGTTGAATTTAGTAAGTGTTTAATTAAGTTTGATTTTTGAGATTGAGGTGTCATTTTGGTATATTGATTGAATGGTTAGTTCCTAAAATGTTTAAGTTTGTATATGTACATGTTAGGTGTGTTTTGAATGCATGATTATAGGTACATTTGGGTTGTGCAAGTGACTGGTATTTGGGGTGAAAAAATGGCTTGGAAATAGCCTATTTTCATTCATACAGCTAGAGACATGGACATGTGTCTCAACTGTGTGTGACACACGGCCAGACGATAGGGCCGTGTGTCCCCTGTAGCTTCAAAGGGTTGCAAGTCAGGCTATTACACAGCCTAGCACACGGCCTGGTACCTGGGCATGTGGCTTGGCTATGTGACCCAAGTCAGAGAGTTACACGAGCACAGACACGGGCTGGGATACAATCGTGTGTCCCTACTTTGAATGTCCACACGACCTGAGGCACGGGCATGTCTCTCAGTCGTGTGAGTCACACGGCCTAGCCACACGGTCTTGTGACCCCTGCAGTTTCAAAATTTCATCTTTTCCCGAAAAATTCTAAATGTATTCGATTTAGTCTTGATTCCTTCCTAATGTGTTTTTAAGGCCTCAAGGACCTGTATAAGGGACTATATACTTTAGTTTGAATAATATTGCTATGATTTATGTTGTTTTTTATGTGTGTTGAATGGATGTTCGTTGTATGATGTTAACTTTCGATAATACTCTGTAGACCTAATCTGTCGACAGATACGGGCTATGGGTATTATAGACTCTTTCTATCCAAACTTCAGTCCCAAATGACCCCTTGACATTTCCATATTATGCTAACTTTCAGCATGACTGGCCGCTCTGGCAAGCCCGTTCTCATTTTATCTTACTTTTCATAGAAGGGGATTACTTTTAGCAATTCACCCCTCACCTCTACCTTTAATTGAGACCTCACCTATCTCATACGTGAAGGTCTTTCTATCTTGCTGGACAAATAGTTTCTCGCCCATACTACTATGCGGCCTGTCATCTCACTTGTTTGTCTCCTCCTTAGGAACCTATTCTATCTGTGGCATACGCGCACTAGCTTTTCCTCAAAGAAGAACGGTTTTGATGGACACACTGTCCCTTGGACATTATCCTTATCCTGGGAGTGAGACTCCCCTCCATTTCCATGAGATTTGTTTCTTGGACACAACTTCATTGAGCTCCCTTTGGTAGCTATTCATTTCAGATCCTTGCTTGTGATCCTCGAATATTTCCTTTCTTCGTTTCCACGAACAAGTTAACTCTCATTTGTTCTACCTTCCTTAAAGTCTCGTTGGGTCTTTTCCTATGCCTTTTGGCTTTCATCTCTATCACCATTTTTTGCAGATTCCTCGTGATCCACTTACCATGCTTACACTTTCTTCACTCTTCTTCCATCTATGTGGATTCTCATACTTGGCGCCCAGACCTGTACTCATCACTTGAGGTTCTAGTGTACTTTTCACATTTCCAACCTGGTTGACTCTATGGGACATCGTAGCCGAGCTATGGTCTTACACCTTTCTCATCTCTTTCTCATGTTGCTGCGAACTTACTCTGTGGATGTCATGAAGTCTTTCATCCATGGGCTTATACCGTTTCGCCATCCTGGCATATTATCTTATGATGCCATGACGTCTTTCATCCATAGTCTTACTCATCATACATGGCTGCCATAGCATCTTTCATCTATGGTCTTACACTATATACCTTACACCTTATACCTTGCCACTATGACATCTTTCATCCATGGCCTTATGCTATGTACCGCATACCAAACTTGTAACACCCCTAACCCGTATCCATCGCCGAACTAGGGTTAAGAGGCATTACCGAGCATATCATAACAATTTGAATTCATTTCACAATCATCATAACATCAAAGTCACACATCAATATAGAGTCCCTTACATTAACGAGACCTTAAATATGCTTTAAAAAGGGGGTCGGGACTAAACTGAGCTTATACAAAATTTTTCAAAATTTACAATTTTTCTAAATTACAAAGGTCACCGCCCGTGTGAACAGGCCGTGTGCCTCACACTGCAATTAGACACGCCCATGTGTCTAGACCGTAGCAAAACAGGGCATACTTACTGACTTGTCCATACAGCCACATGACACACCTATGTGCCAGGCCGTGTGAAAATTAGGGAAGCTAATGACTTAGCCACACGGCTAGTCACACGCCCCATGTGTCTAGCCCGTGCTCGAAACTGACTTGGCCACACGGCCTAGCACACGCCTGTGTGTGTGCGACCGTGTGGTCTGCTTAGGCTCATTTTGAAATTGCCCTCGAGCAACACGGTTGAGACACACGCCCGTGTCCCTACCCGTGTGGGCAAAAATAGGCCATTTACAAGGCCAACATGCCACCCATTAAGGGTCCTCCCTACAAGCATCAAAACCAAATCATTTTATGCTAAATTTTCAACCAATTCACAGCCAAATCATACACAATCATAGCATATTATAATCAACCAATTTCATGCTATTAATCCATACCAAAATATAACAAAACATAAGCCAAAGTCATACCAAAACATAAGATTCGCAACCTTAATTTACTCATTCAATCTCATGCCAAAATCTTACCAAATTTCAAAATAGGCATGTGACAGCCCAAAATTGACCCTAGTCGGGAAGTGGTTTCGGGACCGCTAAACCGAGTCACCGAAATGTTTGAACGTAATATTTATTGTCTAGAATATGTAATTATGAATGTGTGAAAATTTCAAGCTTCGATTTAGTCGATTGCATGTGAATTCAGTTAGTAGGACTTGTGTGACACTTTTGAAATGTGATAGGCTAATCTATAAGGATCTAATAGTGCATGTAATCAAAAGGGAGGACTTGCATGTCAAATTCCCCCCCTAATTAGTAGTGGCACCAAGTTGCATTTTAGCACCGCTTTTCGCCCCCAAACCGATGGTCAATCCGAGCGGATAATTCAGATACTTGAGGATATGTTGAGATGTTGCATCCTCGAGTTCAATGGTTCGTGGGGCGGTATTTACCTTTGATTGAATTCGCACAACAATAGTTTTCAATCAAGTATTAAGATGGCACCTTACGAGGCCTTGTACAGCGTAAATGCCGTACACCATTGTTTTGGACCGAGCTCGGTGAAAGTAAAATTTTGGAGTTGATTTGATTAAAGATGCTGAACGGAAAGTAAAAGTAATCTGTGAAAGTCTGAAGGCGACCACAGATCGCCGTAAGTCGTCTGCGCGGATCTGAAACGAAAAGACATTGAGTATCGTGGGAGACAAAGTGTTTCTTAAAGTTTCACCTTGGAAAAGATACTCGATTTGGGCGTAAGGGCAAATTGAGTCCGAGGTTCATCGGGCCATATGAAATATCCGAACGAGTCGGTCCATTCGCGTGTCGATTGATTTTACCCCGAACTTGAAAAGATTCACGACGTCTTTCATGTTTCGATGCTTCGACGCTATAGATCGATCCATCGCACATAATTAGTCCATCGAGGTCGAAATTCAAGCCGATATGAGTTATGAAGAAGAACCGATTCGTATCCTAGCTCGTGAAGTGAAGGAGTTGCGAAACAAAAGGGTTCCGTTAGTAAAAGTGTTATGGCTCAAACACGGGATGGAAGAAGCTACTTGGGAACCCGAGAACTCTATGAAAGAGCGATACCCAAACCTATTTACGGTAAGATTTTCGGGGCGAAAATTTCTTAAGTGGGGAGAGTTGTGACACCAAAATTGACCCTAGTCGGAAGTGGTTTTGGGACCGCTAAACCGAGTCACCGAAATGTTTGAACGTAATATTTATTGTCTAGAATATGTAATTATGAATGTGTGAAAATTTCAAGCTTGATTTAGTCGATTGCATGTGAATTCAGTTAGTAGGACTTGTGTGACACTTTTGAAATGTGATAGGCTAATCTATAAGGATCTAATAGTGCATGTAATCAAAGGGAGGACTTGCATGTCAAATTTCCCCACTAATTAGTAGTGGCGGCCATGCTATGAGTGGAAACATGTCACAAACATGTTATGTTAGTGAGGTATGTTAGGAAAAATAAAATAAGGAGTATGGGTAATAAAGAAATGGAAAAAAAAAGAAAGAATGTGTGTGAGTGTTTCCTCCCCATTGCCGTGAGTTGAAGAAAAGAAAAAAAATTTGTTCATCCTTTTTCATTTCTTTTGGCCGAAAATTCTAAGGAAGAAGGAAGGAGTTCTTGCTTCATGTTTGGTTTGGAAGAGGATTAGGAAGAGGTTTGGCCATACTTGTATCTAGATTAAGGTATGTTTGAGGTTGTGCCATGAGATTCATGCATGTTTTTAGTTGCTAGCTTGAGTTCTAATTAGCCCATAGTTCAAATCTTTGCTATGTCATGGGGATGATATTTGGCCAAGGTGGATTTTGTGTTAATGCCATTGCATGCTAAATATGAAGCTTGATTATGATACATGTGATGGTGGATTGATGACTCTTGGATTTTCTTTTTAGCATTTTTGAGTGAGACATTAAGTTCTTTGTTTAACCATGACCAAAATTGAAATGGTATGGTGTTGTGATGTATTCGGCCATGGTATATCCATAAGTATGATTTATGCTTATTGCATGGTAGGTAAGATTTGTGTTTTGGATTTATGTTCATGTTTAGTTATAAACAACTTTGAGATTCGGCTCTTGCACATATATATATATATGTTTGCACATGACATATTGGTATGACATATACAATATCTCAAGGTATATACTTACATATGATGGTGTTTCGGTTATGGAGTACATGATGGATGCGTATTGAGTTATAATATGTAATGCATTAGTTAGTAAAAGGTATGCCATTTGTGTGTGGTATTGAGTATATAATTGGCCTCAACATAGACATGCATAATCGGCCACATGAATGAGTACATAGGTTGATGTGTTGTTCGGCCATAGGTAAGCATATTGAAGGCTTTATCTTGACTTAGAAAATTCGCTAAGGAGAGTATTAACTAATGTGTTGAGTTTGATTCATGATTCCGTACATATGTGACTTTAATGTCTAATGAATATATGTGGGCTAAGTACCTTGAGTTCCTCTTTTCGATGCTCAAATGATTAAATCAATTTATTTGTTAAATTAAGCTCAAGAGCAAAGGGGAACTAAATCCGATAAAGGGAAGGAAAAAGTGGTCGAATAGCCATTGGAATCGTTCGACAACACTTGAAGTAAGTTTTCGAGTAATGGAACTTAAATTATGATTCGATTAGATTATGTCTTAAGTAAATCAAAATCATGCTCTTTGTATGTGGCTATTGAGCCGAAATTGTAAATATGATAAGTGTCTTGTGTTGAGCTTTGGTAATGAAAATGAAATATGGATGTGTCATGATTTATTGATATATGTGTGCATGGTTCTTCGAATGATGTCCGGCTAAGTCCCAAGGCTTTGTGCTAAGTGACTATATCCGGACTAAGATCCAAGGCATTTGTGCGAGTTACTAAATCCGGACTAAGATCCGAAGGCATTTGTGCGAGTTACTAAATCCGGGTTAAGTCCCGAAGGCATTTGTGCGAGCTACTATAACCGGCTATGTCCCAAGGTATTTGAACAGTAGCTATATCCGGTTAAACTCAAGGTACGTGATTCGGGAATGAATGAACTTGCTGTAAAAATTTCAGTTAATACGCTTGTGAAATCCCAACAATGAGGCATGTTTCGTATGTGCTTGAATTAGTTGAGCTCTTACAAATAAGTATTCGCTCAATTGATAAATGAGCTACCGGCCTTTGGCTAAGTTGATCTTTGTGTATGAATATAAGGGTTGGTAATGTGAAGTAAGTATGATATTGAGAATTTGTGCATATGAAATTATCTGTTAGCTACATGAATGCTATACTTTGGTTGTGTTTAAATTCATGGCTCAAACTTACTAAGCATTAAATGCTTACTCCGCTTTTCTTTGATTCTCTGTTTTATAGATTTTGGTTCTTCACCATCGGACTCGGATTTTGAAGTCGAAGTCGCCCACACTATCAAAGCTCCTTTCGGTATATTTTTGGTTGGACTTTGAAATGGCATGTATAGGACTACCCTTTTGTTGTTGGTCATGTACCCATGGATTTTGTGTAAATTTGGATAGCCATGCGAAAATGGCTTATATATCGTTTTAGCATAGTACTATAATCGTTTTGTATGTTGATCACTAAGAGGTATGGAAATGTTTGGAAACGATTAGCCATTGAAATGGTTAATCATGATTATACTTTGTGCTATGTATGCAAAAGGGCTAATTGAATCATGGAAACTATGAAATAGGTAAAGTCTACCTTAAAGGCGAATCTTGACAATGAAGCAATGATGTGGATGTGAAAATCACTAAAATAGTAGGAATGGAATTAAATAGTGAATAAATTATGTAAATGAACCTTGATGAATCTACTTTCATATGGAAGAAACTAAATGGTCATATGAGTTGTATGTTAAGAGATATTTAGGATTTCGTGAAACAGGGCGAACGGTTTCGGATTCCTGTTCGACTTTGGAAATTCATTATAAATTAACCGAGATAATTAGGAGTCATGCCATATATGTATAGATTGAGTCTAGTTTCTATAGAAACAAATGGAATCAGTATTGAAGCCCTGTACAGGGAGATATCCAAGTCGTAATACGCGAAGGTCAGTGTAGTCGATCCCTGTAACATGGGAGATTTTAACTAATAAACTGTACTAATTGGCCCGACTAAAAATTCTAGAAAAAAATTTATAGATGCATATATGAGTCTAGTTTCAGGGAAAAAGCACGAAACTGATTTTCGAGTTGTGGAACTCAAGATATGATATTTAAGGAGACAGTGACATAGTTAGCCAGCTGTCTGGAAATTTTAAAATGAACTGTGAAAATAAGTGGATTAAGCCCGTTAACCCCTCGTGTCCGACTCCGGTGACGGTCTCAGGTACGGGGTGTTACAAGGCACATACTAGAAAAACTTAATAACTTGACCAATTCTCTTAGCCATCTATGAACACATCATATTATCAATATTTCATCACATAGTTTATACTCAAAAGTCATATATAAGCACAACCAAAACCAAGCCATATCATATGGCTAAATTTTACACTTCACAACTTAAAACATATCTCAAATACTTCTAGCCTATACATGCCATACTTCAAATTTACATTTTCAAAAGGTACCAAAATAAAGTTCGATAGTGTGATGATGATCCTCAATGATCCCCGAGCTTCCAGTAGCTTCGATAATCTATAAAATAGTTGAAAACACACACAAAGTAAGCTTTCAAAAGCTTAGTAAGCCATATACAAATAAACTCATCACATAACACATTTCTAAACCATTTTATTCATGTAGTTCATGACAAAATATAACCACATATCTATAAATCTTATAAATCTCAATTGTTCATAATTCAACTACATATGCACATCTCATTCTCAAATACCTCATACCTATTTCATATGTCCACATAAATACATATGCTTACCTTTCATTCTCAATCTTAATATACATTTCAAACATACCTGAATCGGATACAAATTCACATAGTCATTCATTTTCTCGGAATGCCCGTTGAACTCTTTGAAATCAAATAGGATACGCGGATATCTCGGAAAGCTCGTACAATGCCAACGTCCCAGACGTGGTCTTACATGTAGTCAAATATCGATGCATGTGTCCCAGACAGGGTCTTATACGAAATCAAATGCGATGTCGATGTCCCAGACATGGTCTTACATGCAAATCTAAAATCGATGCCAATGTCCCAAACATGGTCTTACACAAAATCACATACCGAAAATCCTATGTCATGACATATGTATCCTAGCTATTCCTATGGTTCATACGAGACTTTTCGAACGTCGTCACATTATCTAAACTTTCTCAGATATCATATATTCAGCTCTCATATCCATTCACCACAATTCAAATATCATATAAAAAATAATAATTCAATTTAACATATTTATTTTTATATCGACTTACCTCGTATGTATTCAAACAAACGAAATCGACTACTCGACGACTTTAGACTTTCCTCGATTTAATTCTGCTTTCTTTAGTTCTTGATCTATATAAATTCAAATTCCAGTCATTTATTCATGAAACCATTCAATTCAATCCAAAAATATATAATTAGGACATTTTACAATTTATCCCTCACATTTTCACATTTTAACACTTTAGTCCCTAATTCATAAAATCACAAAATACACAAAATTTCCTTTTACACATGCTTAGCTGAATTTTCACTTGGCTCATATAACCCCATATATTTTATTTATTTCATATTTTAGTCCCTCAATTTTTGATTTTCACAATTTATCCCAAAATACTAAAATTCATCAAAAATCCTAATACAAAACATAGTAATCTAACACATATCTTTCATTTTCTATTATCAAACATAAAATTCAAAATTTCATCAATGGCATAATTCAAATTTATCATCAAAATCAGAAATTGAAACATGGGTTTGATAGATTACTAAGCAACGATCACAAAAACGTAAAAATTATCAAAAATCGAGTCAAAACCATACCTTAATCATCAAATTCCTTAGTCGAACCCTATCTTGAGTTTTTCTTTCCTTTTCTTTTGATATAATCGGCCAACAAGAAATAAAATAAGCTAAAATTCAACTTTGGTTTTAATTATATTAACATTAATACATAATTTACTAATTTGTCCTTTTTCATTTCATTTAAAATCCACCAACTCATGTCTAATTTTGTCCATGCATAATTCCAATGGTCCATTTACATCTTAAGGACCTCATATTTAATAAGACACATCAATTCTACACTTAATCAAATAGAAGGCCATTTTTGCCTTTTACACGATTAAGTCATTTTTATCAAATCGGCACACAAACAATAAAATTTTCACACAAAACTTTCACAGATATTAATTCACATATTATAAGCACGAAAAATAATATTAAAATATTTTCCTAACTCATATTTGTGGTCTTGAAACCACTATTCCGACTAGGGTCTAAACCGAGCTGTTACAACTCTCCCCCCTTAGGGTTTCTCGTCCTCGAAAATCTTACCATTGAACAGATTCAGAGATTGCTGTCTCATAGCATCTTCAGGCTCCTACGTAGCTTCTTCAACATTGTGTCGTTGCCATAACACTTTTACTAACAAAATTTTATTATTTCGCAGTTCTTTAATTTATACGGATTAGTTCTTCTACATAAGTCACATCAGATTGAATTTTGATCTCAGACAGAGAAATCACATGTAAGGGATCGGATCTGTATCGTCGAAGCATTGCTATGTGAAACACATTATGAATCTTTTCAAATTCTGGTGCAATAATAATCTATAAGCAACCGGCCCGATACGCTCTATGATTTCATACGGCCCGATGAACCTCAGACTCAATTTGCCTTTTCTGCCAAATCGAAGCACTTTCTTCCACGGAGATACTTTTAGAAACACTTTGTCACCGATCTCAAACTCAATATCTTTTTGTTTCAAATCTGCATATGATTTTTGACAATCGGAAGCTGCTTTTAAACTATCTCAGATTGTTTTCACTTTCTGTTCAGTCTTTTTAATCAAATCAACCCCGTGAACCTTATTCTCACTTGGCTCTGTCCAATACAAAGGTGTTCTGCATTTTCTACCATATAAGGCTTCGTACGGTGCCATTTTAATGCTCGATTGAAAACTTTTATTGTATGCGAATTCAATCAATGGCAAATATTGTTCCCACGTACCTTCAACTCAAGAATGCAATATCTCAACATAGCCTCGAGAATCTAAATAATCCGCTCGGATTGACCATCTGTCTGTGGGTAAAAAGCAGTACTGAAATGCAATTTCATACCTAAGGCCTCTTGCAGTTTCTTCCAGAATTGTGAAGTGAATCTCAGATCTCTATTTGACATAATAGACAAAGGCACCCCATGCAGTCTCACAATATCAGAAATGTATAACTCAACTAATTTATCAAGAGAGTAATCAGATCTTATTGGAATAAAATAAGCTGATTTCGTCAATCGGTCAACAACAACCCAAATCGCATCTTTCTTTCTCAGAGATAAGGGCAAACCCGAAACAAAATCCATCATTATTCTATCCATTTCCACTCTGGAATCATAATCGGTTGTAACAAACCAGATGGCACCTGATGTTCAGCTTTAACCTGTTGACAGATCAAACATTTCGAAACAAAGTCAGAGATATCCCTTTTCATTCCAGACCACCAGTAATGCTGTTTCAAATCATTATACATTTTCGTACTTCCCGGATGAGCAGATACACGACTATTATGAGCTTCTTTCAAAATCATCTCAATCAATTCTTAATTTCTCAAAACACAAATTCTATCTTAAAATCTCAAACAAACATATTTATCAACTCGATATTTTGAATCAAAATTCAAATCACACTGTGCTCATTTTGCTATTATCGCATTATCAACTTTTTGTGCATCATAAATCTGTTGTAAGAACAAAGGTCTCACTTTCAAATCACCTAAAACTGAATATTCATCATATATACACAACTAAACATCATAGCACGTAATGCAAATAATGATTTTCGACTCAAAGCATCAACAACAGCATTTGCTTTTCCTTGATGATAATCAATAACAAGCTCGTAATCTTTTAGCAATTCTAACCATATTCTCTGTCGCAGATTCAAATCTTTCTGGGTCATCAAGTATTTCAAACTTTTATGATCAGAATATAATGACATTTCTCACCAAACAGATAGTGTCACTAGATTTTCAAAGCAAATACAATAGCTGCTAATTCAAGGTCGTGAGTCGGATAATTCTTTTTATGCGGCTTTAACTGTCTCGAGGCATAAGATATGACTTTGTCTTCCTGCATCAAAACACAGCCCAGACCGTTCAACGATGCGTCATTGTAAATTACAAATTCTTAACCGATTCTGGCTGTACTAACACTGGACTTTAGTTAAAAGAGCTTTTAATTGATCAAAGCTTTTCTGACATTTTTAGACCATTCAAATTTCACATCTTTCTGAAGCAATTTCATCAACGGAGTCGAGATCATCAAAAAGCCTTTTACGAACCGTCGGCAATAACTAGCAAGTCCCAAAAAACTACGGGCTTCAGACACATTTCTCAGAGGCTTCCAATCTAAGATAGCTGAAATTTTACTCGAATCAACTCGGATACCAGATGCTAATGTAATACGTCCCAGAAAACCTACTTCATGTAACCAGAACTCACATTTACTGAACTTCGCAAATAACTTCTTACCACGCAAAGTCTATAGCACTATTTTCAAATGCTCGACATGTTCAGTTTCATCACATGAATATATCAATATGTCATCAATAAATGCAAAAACAAATCGATCTAAATACGGTTTGGAAATTCTATTCATCAAATCTATAAAAACAATAGGTGCATTCGTTAATCCGAAAGGCATACCTAAAAA
Organism: Gossypium arboreum; assembly: GCF_025698485.1. NCBI lineage: Eukaryota > Viridiplantae > Streptophyta > Magnoliopsida > Malvales > Malvaceae > Gossypium > Gossypium arboreum. The sequence continues at coordinate 28,762,946 of NC_069078.1, forward strand.
CTCATAGTGTTCGTACCTCGTTCTGAATGCAGTTTTCGAAATGTCTGAATCTTTTACTCTCAACTGATAATAACCTGATCTAAGATCTATCTTTGAAAACACTGTAGCCCCTTTCAATTGATCAAAAAAATCGTCAATTCGATGCAGAGGATAATTTTCTTGATAGTCACTTTGTTCAACTGGAGATAATTAATTCACATTCCCATCATGCCATCTTTCTTTTTCACAAATAGAACAGGAGCACCCCAAGGTGAGAAACTCGGTCATACAAACCCTCTATCGGTCAACTATTGCAACTGGGACTTTAATTCTTTTAACTCGGTCGGAGTCATTCTATACAGAGCTATCGAAATTGGAATAGTTCTCAGTACTAATTCAATGCCAAACTCAACTTCTCAAATCGGAGGTAATCCCGAAAGTTCTTCAGGAAACACATCAGGTAATCCACAGAAAACAATCACTGATTCATTTTTCTTTTCAGTCACTTTCGAATCAATCACATAAGCAAAATAGGCTTCACAACCCCTTTTCACATAATTCTGAGCTTTTATCGACGAAATCACAGCCGGTAACCCATTCAAATCACTAGATTCAATTCAGACTATTTCATCATTCTTGCATCTCAAATCAATACTTTTACGTTTGCAATTTACAATAGCATCATGCAAAATTAACCAATCCATACCCAGAATTATATCGAACTCATCAAAATGTAATAACATCAAATCGGCCGAAAACAAATATCTCAAAATGTTAACAGACAATTCTTGCAGACTTTATCAACCAATACACTTTTACCTAAGGGGTTCGATACTCTAATCATGAATTTAGTAGACTCTACAGGAAAAGTCTTACTAAATACTAAATTCATGCATATATACGAATGTATCGATCCTGGATCTATCAATGCAATCACAGAAGTATCATAAAGAGTAAAAGTACCAGTAATAACATCTGGAGATGAAGCTTCCTCACCAGCTCGAATGGCATAGGCTTTGGCAGGTGCTGTAGCCTCAGATTGAACAGCGATATCTTTAGTCCCTATTTGACTACCACTCACATTTCTCATATTTCTGGGTGGTCTACCTCGAGTTAAGGTGTTACTCGGTCTCAGATTTTATGCTATCTCTTGTTTAACAGACTCAGGACAGTCTCGGATAAAGTGATCTAAAGATTCACATTTGAAACAAGCCTGACCATTCAATCTACAATTGTCAGAATATCATTTACCACAATACTTGCACTCGAGTCGATCGGATCGGGCATTTCCAACACTTGCAATAGAAGTAGCTAGAGCTCTGAAACTCGAACGTGATCTAGCATATCTCTATTCGAATTACCCACATTAGCCTTTGAACAGCTATAATCGTCTCAAAATTTCTTTAACTAGATTGAAATGATTTACTTCCGGATCTCTTTCTCACATCTCTAGCTTCTAAGTTGGCTTTTCTTTTCTCTTTCTTGAGTTCTTCAGCTTTACACGCTCGTTCAACAAGCACAATAAACTCTTTTATTTCCAGAATCCCAACTAACAACTTGATGTCTTCATTCAAGCCATCCTTGAATCTCTTGCACATAATTGCTTCAGTCGAGACACATTCTCGTGCATACTAGCTCAGTCTCACAAATTCTCACTTGTATTCTATAACAAACATAAGACTCTATTTCAATTTAAGAAACTCTTTGCGTTTTTGATCGATAAATCTCCGACTGATGTATTTCTTCCGGAATTCAGCTTGAAAGAAATCCCAGGTGACTCATTCCCTCGGAACCACAGATATCAATGTCTTCCACCAATGGTATGTCGTATCTCTCAAAAGTGAAACAACACACTTAAGGCATTCGTTGGTAGTACATGATAATTCATCAAACACTCGTATTGTGTTCTCTAACCAGAATTCAGCTCTCTCGGCATCATCATTAGTAGTAGCACGAAATTCTTCGGCCCCATATTTTCTAATTTTATTAATAGGAGGCTTATTCAACTGAATCGATTAGCTTGTGGCATGATAGGGATTTGCGGAGGATTGAGCGGAGGTAAAGGTTGTGGCATAGCTGGATTGGTTCTTATATATTGTGTGAACCAATCATTCATCATTTGGTAAAAAGCTTGGTTAGTCTCTCCCTCGTGACTACTAGTAGCAGGTCTAGAGTCAGATGACGCTATCCCTTGAGCGAAAGCAAGTGCATTACTTTCAACATCGTCAGTTACAGCTCGTTCGGGATCCATTTACTGCATAAAAACACATTTTCATTGTCAGGAATCATCACACTATCGTAGTTCATATATATGGCATGTATAGCTAGATCACATATGCTATGTTAGTCCTAGAATTGACTAAACTGTAGCTCTAATACAAACCAAATGTAACACCCTTAACCCGTATCCGTTGTCGGACTAAGGTTAAGAGGCATTATCAAACATATTGGAACAATTCGCATTCATTTCACAATCATCATAACATCAAAGTCACACATCAATATAGAGTCCCTTACATAGGTCAACGAGACCATAAACATGCATTAGAAAGGGGGTCGAGACTAAACCGAGCTCATACAAAATTTTTTAAAACTTAACAATTTTTCTAAATTACAAAGGTCACACGCCTTTGTGAACAGGCCATGTGTCTCACACGGCATTTAGACACGCCTGTGTGTCTAGACCGTGGAAAAATAAGGCATACATACTGACTTTTCCACAAGGCCACATGACACGCCCGTGTGCCAGGCCGTTTGAAAATTAAGGAGGCTACTAATTTAGCCACATGGCCTGTCACACTCCCCTATGTCTAGCCTGTGCTTGAAACTAACTTGGCCACACGGCCTAGCACATGCCTGTGTATGTGTGACTGTGTGGTCTGCTCAGGCTCATTTCGAAATGGCCCTCGATCAACAAGGTTGAGACACATGCCCATTTCCCTACCTGTGTTCGTAAAAATAGGCCATTTACAAGGCCAACATGCCACCCATTAAGCGTCCTCCCTACAAGCATCAAAACCAAATCATTTTATACCAAATTTTCAAACAATTCACAACCAAATATACACCAATCATGCCAGATTATAATAACCAATTTCAGCTATTAATCCATACCAAAATATACCAAAACATAAGCCAAAGTCATACCAAAACATAAGATTCCTAACCTTAATTTACTCATTCAACCTCATGCCAAAATCTTACCAAATTTCAAAATAGGCACATACTAAAAAAACTTACCAACTTGACCAATTCTCTTGGCCATCTATGAACACATCATATTATCAATATTTCATCACATAGTTTATACTCAAAAGTCATATATAAGCACAACCAAAACCAAGCCATATCACATGGCTAAATTTTACACTTCACAACTTAAAACATATCTCAAATACTTCTAGCCTATACATGCCATACTTCAAATTTACATTTTCAAAAGGTACCAAAATAGAGTTCGATAGTGTGATGATGATCCTTAATGATCCCCGAGCTTCCAATAGCTTTGATAATCTATAAAACAGTTGAAAACACACACAAAGTAAGCTTTCAAGAGCTTAGTAAGCCATCTACAAATAAACTCATCACATAACACATTTCTTAACCATTTTATTCATATAGTTCATGACAAAATATAACCACATATCTATAAATCTTATATATCTTAATTGTTCATAATTCAACTACATATGCACATATCATTCTCAAATACCTCATACCTATTTCATATGTCCACATAAATACATATGCTTACCTTTCATTCTCAATCTTAATATACATTTCAAGCATACCTGAATCGGATACAAGTTCACATAGTCATTCATTTTCTTGGAATGCCCGTTGAACCATTTGGAATCAAATAGATTACATGGATAGCTCGAAAAGCTCGTACAATGCCAACGTCCCAGATGTGGTCTTACATGTAATCAAATATCGATGCCTCTGTCCCAGATAGGGTCTTACACGAAATCAAAAACGATGTTGATGTCTCAAACATGGTCTTACACGTAAATCTCAAATCAATGCCAACGTCCCAAACGTGGTCTTACACGAAATCACATATCAAAAATCCTATGTCATGACATATGTATCCTAGCTATTCTTATGGTTCATACGGGACTTTTTTGACGTCGTCACATTATAGAAACTTTCTCGGATTTTATATATTTTGCTCTCATATCCATTCACTGTAACACCCCTATGCCATAACCATCACAGAAATAGGACGAGGCATTACCGAAAACTAGGAATCCGATCAGGGCCGTAAAATTTTGAACTTTATTTTTTTTGAATAAAGATCATTCATTTACTAAATTGCTAGACGCAAACAAAGTTCGAATTTAACACTTATACAAGTAAGTTCCATAAGATACCGTAACCACATGACTTCTACACGAAGGTCAAAGTATCATTCTACTTATTGTCTATCCTCTACATGCCATAAGATAATCCAATCTTATGGTGCCGTAATGGTAGATAGTGTGAAGAAGTCTTGACGATCCCCGAAATGGTAGTCGAAATCCACAACCTCATGCACCAAAACATGAACAAACAGAGTAAGCTTTAAGCTTAGTAAGTTTTAAGCAAAACAATAATTTTGTTGAATCAATGACGTTTTTCACATATACTTAATCTAGGTAAAATCTCATTTGACCCAATATACCTAGCCAAAATTTCACATAATTTAATTCACCTTTCTTTAGCCTTGAGTTTTAAGTCACAAAGTGTTTTCATTCAATATCCTTGGTCATTCATTTCAACTGTTCGATGAAATTAATCTAGAGCTTCATCTCGAACCATAATATCAATAAACGCATTATTTAGCTATCACATATATATACTTTCGAATAATAATGACCTAGACGGTCGAATATTTCCAAAGCACATTCTTCATCAACTGAAGTTCGATTCACGTGGTAAGCACATTCTTTACCAATTTTACAACTTTCAATAATCCCATCCACTTGTTCATAATCACCTCCATATTTTCAAGTATTTCACCTGATAAGTACTAAATTACCGTATTGGCACATAAAGAACCGAACATATTCCTTATCTTGTATTGGCACATCTAGCTGAACACAACCCATACTCAAATCATAAGGCCTTTGGGCAGAATATACATTAATACATAAGAATATTTCATCACATACTTCATTATACAACATACCATTACCAATTAGATCATTCTCATATTTGGAGTTATAATATTAATCACATATGCATACCTCCTTGATACTAATAATTCACTTCAAATCAATCCACCAATGAGTAAGTAATACGTACTGAACATCTTAAATACATAATACTTATTTGATGGTAACTTCTCGGATACTCAATATCAAAGTCTTACTTGAATCCCAAAGATTTAACCTTTGGGTCTTTAAAACCTGGATACAAGATTTAACTCAAGCCTACGGACATTAAATCAGATAATATTCTCGATAACGCTGCATGGATCTTAACCCGGATATAGTACTGGCACAAATGCCCTTCGGGACTTATCACATTTATACACTTTCACATCCATCACATTGGCCATTCGGCCTTATCACATATATGCATGTTCACATTCATCTCATAAAATCCTAAATCAAAATATAAATTTCCATGTATTCACATCACAATTATCCAAATATACTTCACATACCACATATACTTTCACGTATACACTTTGTCTTGGCTGAATCTACATCTATCATTTTCCAATGAATAATTCAATTTCATGCCATACTATCATTTCATATTCGAATACTTATAAACTTACAATTTCACAAATTTTAATATCAAAGATCCATCTAACACTCATATATCATTTTACAATATCACAATTTATAATTCACGTATGGGTTTAATCAATAGCTTATGAGCAACTAAAACAAGTTTTATCCATGTTTACAACATAACCACAAATTCTCTACAAGCTGTTTTTCCTGAGCAACAGTAGTTAAATTATTTGTAACTGGGGCTACGAAATTCCAAATTATGTGCCGTTAATTTTCCATGAAAGTAGACTCGTATATCCTGTATCCACAAAATTTTCAGAATTTTTCGTTTGGCCAATCAATACCAGATTTTTCTTAAAGTTTCCCCTGTTTCACTGTTTGACTAATCTGACCACTCTTCACTACGAATCAAATTTCTCATTGTACAGAATTCAAAATGTGTTATATTTGATTTCATTTGAAACTAGACTCATTAAGGAGTCTAAGCATATAAATTTTATCTTATAACCATTTTTTTACAAATTATAATGATTTTCTAAAAACAGAATAGGGGATTTCGGAGTCATTCCGACACTGTCTCACACAACTTTAAATATCTCTTTATAGGAAATTTCTTTGCTCACACGGTCTCTTTTACAAGAAACTAGACTAATTAAGCTTTGATTACATATTTTATTCAGCCTATAATTTCACACCAACAATTTATGGTGATTTTCTAAAACCACGTTACTGCTGCTGTCCTAAGCAAATTATTACAATTTGCTCTTAAATTTCCAAGTCCAAACACTTATGAACTTACCATTTGAGTTTAAAACATATCATGGCCACATCATATCTTATTAAATCAACTCATTATGTCCTATTATGATTGAATTTACTCAACATTTAATCACTTAAAACTTACCTCAGAAGTGGTCGACGACTAGATATCCATGGCTATTCGTTTACTTTCTCTTTTCCCCTATCCGACTTTGATCCTCTTTGCTCTTAAGCTTAATTAAAACAAATGAATTTGTTTCATTACTTATTCAACATTACTTCTTTAATAGTCACAGTTGATAATCGTATAACTTCAATGCATAATGTGTTTATGAAATATACCATGACTAACTTTTATGTTTATTTCACTAATACCCAATTCACATGCACAAACAAGAATTCACATTACTTGCCATTATAAATGGAACCTGGATAGCCAATTACCATGGCCGAACATACAGCCACTTATATAAATAACACAAAGTGATACAAATTTATTTTTACCATTACAAATCAACCTAAAATAACCATATCTAATAATCAAATACCTATAGCATTGCATATTTCTCACATAGCAAGTACAACTAAATTCATTATTAATATATATATATATCTAAACACTTAACTACAAGATTTAATCACCATTATCAAATCATAAAACAGCTTATAATCATCATCTATATTTACTTCACATAAACCGAAATATCCATTACATCATCTTTAATACACTTAGCATTTTACCCATTTAATCAAGCCAAATCTCAAGACCATTCCATCACACAAATTATACCATAAATCATACTTACAATTTAAGTTAATACATGACCGAAAATCACCATCATTAACATCGTTATTAAACCAAAACCAAAACACATCTATCATCCGTATACCAAGCTTACCAAAACAAACTACTATGAGTTTCAAGCTTATTGACCGAATCTCAAACCTCAAAATTCTAAGTTTAATCTATGGGATAAGTAGAGTTTGAACTAATCATCTCAAACATGCATAGATTTTTAAGAATCATTCAATACATACCTCATTCTAGCCATCTTCTAAGCCAAAAATCAAAGCAACCAAAGTTTCTTCTCCCTTTTCTACTCACGGCAACGGAGAAGAAGAAAAGACCCAACTTTGTTTTTTTTTTCTCACCCTTTTAATTGTTTAATTCCTCTTATAATTTATGACATATAATAACTTTATTTATTATAAAACTATTTGATATTATTTAACTAAAATATAACATACAAAATGCCAAAATGTGTCATTCATGCCCATCATTGCCGTCCACTACCAAGAAAAAAGGAATGTTTGACATGCAAGTCCCTCATGCTTCAAACCATGCAATTTTTAGCCACTACCAATTAACCTATGACATTTTCAAGATTTTTCACATAAGCCCCTTTTTATTTATTTCACATCCAAATGACAAAATTAAAGCATGAAATTTTCACACATACTTATTCATAAATAATAAGCATAAAATATAACAATTAATTATTTTTGTGACTCGGTTTTGTGGTCCCGAAACCACTTTCCGACTAGGGTCAAATTAGGGGTGTCACATTCACCACAATTCAAATATCATATAAAATATAATAATTCAATTTAACATATTTATTTGTATATCGACTTACCTCGTATGTATTCAAACAGGAATCGACTACTCGACGACTTTCGACTTTCCTCGATCTAATTTCGTTTTCTTTAGTTCTTGATATATATAAATTCAAATTCCAATCATTTATTCATGAAATCATTCAATTCAACCCAGAAACATATAATTAGGGCATTTTACAATTTAGCCCTCACATTTTCACATTTTAACACTTTAGTTCCTAATTCATAAAATCACAAATACACAAAATTTCCTTTTACACATGCTTAACCGAATTTTCACTTGGCTCATAGAACCCCATATATTTCATTTATTTCACATTTTAGTCCCTCAATTTCTCATTTTCACAATTTAGCCCAAAATACTAAAATTCATCAAAAATCCCAATACAAAACATAGTAATCTAACACATGTCTTTCATTTTCTATTATCAAACTTCATAACACTCACAATTTCATCAATGGCATGATTCAAATTTATCATCAAAATCAAAAATTAAAACATGGGCTTGATAGATTACTGAGCAACGATCACAAAAACATAGAAATTATTAAAAACCGAGTCAAAATCATACCTTAATCATCAAATTCCTTAGCCGAACCCTAGCTTGAGTTTTTCTTTCCTTTTCTTTTGATATAATTAGCCAACAAGAAAGAAAATAAGCTAAAATTCAACTTTGGTTTTATTTATATTAACATTAATACATAATTTACTAATTTACCCTTTTTCATTTCATTTAAAATCCACCAACTCATGTCTAATTTTGTCCATGCATAATTCAATGGTCCATTTACATCTTAAGGACCTCATATTTAATAAGACACATCAATTCTACACTTAATCAAATAGAAGGCCATTTTTTCATTTTACGCAATTAAGTCATTTTTATCAAATCGGCACACAAACAATAAAATATTAACATGAAACTTTCACAGATATTAATTCACATATTATAAGCACAGAAAATAATATTAAAATATTTTTTGACTCGAATTTCTTGTCTCGAAACTACTATTCTAACTAGGGTCTAAACTGGGTTGTTACAAGACTGCCATAGCATCTTTCATCTATGATCTTATAACATATACCGTCATCACGATTTTGCCCCGAAGGACCAATCGATATTGTTGTCATGATAAATATCATTCCATAATTTCATTTCTCGAACCTCCTACCATTATCTCCTTTACACCACTTAACTTTGATGCTCAAACACCACAGTGTTCCCTTCGCAAGGCCTAGAGCTTCGCCCGAGGTGATAACTAATAGGTTCTCTCCCCATTTCCATCCTAATTTCATCTATTCCCTTATGATTTACCTACAATCATGCAATGCATGCTCATGCCACCATATCTCATGTTTATGCATACAATGCATACTTAAACAACGTAGAAAATAACAGTGGGTTTGGGGTCTAGAACTTACCTAAAACTTCATCGTCTCCATAGCTTAGCCTTTTCAAATGCCAAAGCTTTCATTCTCTTGGTAGTAGTCGCTTGCTGGTTTCTCTACTTTTGTAGATCTATCCTCATGAAGTATGATCCATGCAGAACCTTCCATGGCTACTTATTTTTTGAGATATCGGAGAAGATGAAGAATGGGAGAAATTGGACAAGGTCAAGAAGAAAATCATCCCTAGGATCCCTCTCCCATCTATTTATAACCCTTCCCGTACTATTTCCAATCCTATGAAAGTCATTCATGGCTAATTATTATGCCTCCCACTAAGGAATTGACTAGTTCCATCATAATCGAACCAGAATGGGATCTCAACCATGTCCAATTTGGTTTCTAGCTTTCTTGTTTCTTCTAATATAGGTCACCAACTTGCGATCTCTTTCAATTTAGTCCTTTAATCATTCTTAATTTTGGGTTGTGACAGCCCAAAACTGACCCTAGCCGGGAAGTGGTTTTGGGACCGCTAAACCGAGTCACCGAAATGTTTGAATGTAAAATTTATTGTCTAGAATATGTAATTATGAATGTGTGAAAATTTCAAGTTCTGATTTAGCCGATTGCATGTGAATTCAGTTAGTAGGACTTGTGTGACACTTTTGAAAAGTGAAAGGCTAATCTATAAGGACCTAATAGTGCATGTAGTCAAAGGGAGGACTTGCATGTCAAATTCCCCCAAGTTGTAGTGGCGGCCATGACAAGGAATCATGGGCTAAACATGTCATGAAACATGTTTTGTTGGGCATTAGGAGAAATAATAAACAAATAAGCATGGGTAATAAAGAAAGAAAAGAAAAAAATGTGAGTGTGAGTGTGAAACCCCATTGCCGTGTATTGTAGATGAAAAAAGAAAAAATTGTTCATCCAACCTTGCATTCTCTCTTGACCGAAAATACTAGAGGAAGGAAGGAATTTTGCTTCATGTTTGTTTTGGAAGAGGATTAGGAAGAGGTTGGCTAAACTTGCATCAAGATTAAGGTATGTTTGAAATTGTGCCATGAAATTCATGCATGTTTTTAGTTGCTAGCTTGATGTTCTTGGTAGCCCATGGTTCAAATCTTTGCAATGTCATGGGAATGAAATTCGGCCAAAGTAAATGTGGTGTAAATGCCATTGCATGCTAAATATCAAGCTTGATAATGATACATGTGATGGGGGGGGATTGAGGACTCTTAGATTTTCTTTTAGCATTTTCGAATGAGATGCTAAGTTTTTTGTTTAATCATGACCAAAATTATGGTGTTGTGATGTATTCGGCCATGGTACATCCAAAAGTGTGATTTATGCTCATTGCATGGAAAGTAAGATTTGTGTTTTGAAATTTTGTTCGTGTTTAGTTACAATCAACTTGAGATTCGGCTCTAGCATATATATATGTATATATGTTGTACATGATGTATTGGTATGACATATATACTATTTCAAGGTGTATATTTGCTTGTGATGATGTTTCGATCATGAAGGAAATGATAGATGTGTATTGAGTTACATTATGGAATGCATTAGTTAGTAAAATGTATGCTGTTTTTTTGGTGTGGTATAAAGTGTATAATTGGCCTCAACATGGACATGCATATTCGCCACATGAGGGGAAATTGGTGTGCATGCACTCGGTTAGAGGCAAGCATATTGATGCCTATTCTTGGCTTAGAAAATTCGGCTAAGAGGAATATTAACTAATGTGTTGAGTTCGACTCATGATTTCGTACATATGCGAATTTGATGCCAAATGAGTATATATATATTGGCTAAGTACCTTGAATTCCTCTTTCGATGCTCAAATGATTAAATCAATTTATTTGTCAAATTAAGCTCAAGAGCAGAGGGGAGCTAAATCCGATAAAGGGAAGGAAAAAGTAGTCGAGTAGCCGTCGAAATCGCTCGACAACATCCAAGGTAAGTTCTTGAGTAATAGAGCTTAAATTCTGAAATGATTAGATCATGTTTAAAGCAAATTAAAATCATGCTCTTTGTGTGTGGCTATTGAGCCGAAATTGCAAGTGTAAAAAGTGCCTTGTGTTTGAGTTTTGCTATTGAAAATGAAATACGAATGTGTCATAATTTATTGACAATTGTGCTCGGTTATTCGGATGATGTCCGGGCTAAGTCCCGAAGGCTTTGTGCTAAGTGACTATATCCGGACTAGGATCCGAAGGCATTCGTGTGAGTTAATAAATCCGGGCTAATCCCGAAGGCTTTGTGCAAGTTACTAAACCCGGGTTAAGTCCCGAAGGCATTCGTGCAAGTCGCTATAACCGGGCTTCGTCCCGAAGGACGTGATTCTAGAATAAGCAATCTTGCTGTAAAATTTCAGTTAATGCGCTTGAGAAAAATTCCAGCAATGAGGTATGTTCATATGAGCTTGAATCAGTTGATTCCCTTCGAATAATATTCGCTCAGTCGAGTAATGAGTTTCCGGTATGTGACTAAGGTGATCCCTTATGTATGATCATAGGGGTTGAAATGTGAAATGAGTATGATATTGAGAGTTTGTACATATGAAATTATCCGTTAGCTTTATGAATGCTAAGCTTTTGTTGTGCTGGAATTTCTTGCTCAAACTTACTAAGCATAAATTGCTTACTCCGCTTCCTCTGTTTCTCTGTCTTATAGATTTTGCTCGTTAGCTATCGGATTCGGGATCCTTGAAGTCAAGTCATCCACACTATCAAAGCCCCATTTTGGTACTCTTTTAGTTGAACTTTGGATATGGCATGTATAGGACTACCCTCGGTTGTTTTCAAGTGCTTTTGTGATGTATATATGTACGGCCATGCGAAAATGGTTCGTAAAAGTGGAGTACGGAATTAGACCATTTGTGGTTTGTAATTTTATATGGTTTCATGATGTTATTATGGATTGGAATGGGAGTGTTGGTCACATGATCAGCCATTGGAATGGCTAAACATGATCATAGGAGGACCTATGTATGACTAGACTATAGTTGGTCCATGGAAACTACAAAATAGGTAAGGCCTACCTTAAAAACGGATGCTGCCAAGTTGCAGTGACGTGGATGTGAAAAATCACCAAAATTTATAGGAAGGGTATTAAATTGTGAATAAGTTATGTAAACGAACCTTGACGAGTCTATTTTCATATGAAAGTAACGAAATGATCATATGAACAGTATACCGAGAGATATTAAAGTTCTCGTGAGACAGGGCCAGAACGGTTTCTGGGTCCCCTGTTGCGACTTTGAAAATTTATTATAAATTATCCAGAAAGAATTAGAAGTAATGCCTTATATGTGAAGATTCCATTTTGAGTCTAGTTTCATTAGAAACAAACGGAACCAGTATTAAAGACCTGTACAGAGAGATATTCAAGTTGTAACGCGCGAAGGTCAGAGTAGTCGACCCCTGTAACATGGGTGAATTTAACTAATAAACTGTACCAATTGGCCCGACCAAAAATTCTAGAAATAAATCCATGGATGGATATATGAGTCTGAATTCAGAGAAAATTTACGGAATCAGTTTCCGAGTTTTGAAACTCAAGATATGATTTTTAAGGCAACGGTGATGCAGTTTTCCAGCCTGTCTGGAAATGCCGAATTGGTCGGTACTTTAAGAGGATTTGTCTCGTTAACCCCTCGTGTCCGACACCGGCGATGGTCTCGGGTTCGGGGTGTTACAATTCTTTCAAACCGAGTTCCGAAAAAAGTATATCAGTCAGAGATTCATCGACCAAAAGCGAAGGGAATTTCTTGATCTTAAGCAAGGCTCTATGTCAGTTACCGACTACGAATGAAAATTTGTGAGGCTTAGCCGGTACGCGCGAGAATGCATTTCGTCCGAAGCTATTATGTGTAAACGCTTCGAGGATGGGCTGAATGATGATATAAGGATGTTCGTTGGCATTCTCGAGATACGAGAGTTCGTAGTACTTGTTGAGCGAGCTTGTAAAGCCGAAGAGCTTAGAAAAGAGAAACAAAAAGTTGATGTGGGAACTGGAGAATTTCGAAAAAGGTCCTCGGGAAAGTCTCTTCAACAGGCATCGAAGAGATTTCGAGATGATGTGAGCCGGTCTAGAGGCGCTTCGGGCTTTTCTAGACGAGATCGCGATCGACCCCTGTGACCACACGAGTCACTTGATCGCCATGGTGGAAATGATCGCCGAGAGAGCGGAGTGTCTGCATTGTGGCAAATGGCATTCGGGAGTCAGAGGTTCCGTGATCGCTCTGCTATAAGTGTGGATCGGCCGACCACTTTATCAAGGATTGCCCGAGGTTGCTTGAACAAAATGTAAGTCAAAGTGGAAACCCGGGTGCTACCACTGCTAGAGGTAGGCCATCCAGAAATGCGGCAACGCTAGTGGCGGTCAGAGAGGGTCAAGAGATGCTACAACAAGACCCGAGGCTCGTGCTCCTGCTAGGACTTATGGCATACGCGCACGCGAGGATGCTGCCTCACCAGATGTTATTACCGGTACTTTCACTCTTTTCGATACTAATGTGATTGCTTTGATTGACCCTGGTTCTACTCATTCTTATATATGTGAAACCTTAGCATCCAGTAAGACTTTGCCTATTGAGTCTCTCGAGTTTGTAATTCGGTGTCAAACCCTTGGGTCATTACGTGCTTGTCAACAAAGTGTGTAAGAAAAGTCCCCTAGTGTTCCGAGGTTCTTGTTTTCCGGCGGACTTGATGCTTTTGCCGTTCGATGAATTCGATGTTATTCTTGGTTTGGATTGGTTGACCATGCACGATGCGGTTGTAAATTGCAAAAGCAAGACTATCGATTTGAGGTGCGCGAATAACGAGATAATTCGGGTTGAGTCTACGGACTTAAAGGGGTTGCCAGCTGTAATATCAGCAATGTTGGCCCAGAAATATGTAAGAAAAGGGTGCGAAGTGTACCTTGCATATGTGCTCGATGACAAGGAGTCAGAAAAGAAACCCGAATCTGTGCTAGTGGTTTGTGAATACCCGGATGTTTTCCCTGAAGAATTGCCGGGTTTACTCGCTGCTCGAGAAATAGAATTTGGCATCGAATTGGTACCGGTACCACTCCAATTTCGATAGCTCCGTATCGTATGGCACCAACGGAATTAAAGGAGTTGAAAGCTCGGTTGCAAGAATTGGTGGATGAGGTTTTGCTCGCCTGAGTTTTTCGCCTTGGGTGCGCCAGTGTTGTTTGTGAAAAAGAAGGATGGAACCATGAGGCTGTGCATCGACTATCGTCAGCTTAATAAAGCGACGATAAAGAACAAATATCCGTTACCGCGTATCGACGATTTGTTCGATCAATTGAAGGGAGCCTCAGTGTTCTCGAAAATAGATTTGAGATCGGGCTATTATCAATTGCGAATTCGAGATTCGGACGTACCCAAGACTACCTTCAGAACGAGATATGGTCACTACGAGTTCCTAGTGATGCCGTTTGGGCTTACTAATGCCCCTGCGGTATTTATGGATTTGATGAATCGAATCTTCAGACCATATTTGGATCAGTTCGTAGTCGTATTCATTGATGACATCTTGGTCTATTCAAGAAATGAGACCGAACATGCTGAACACCTGAGGTTAGTGCTGCAAATTTTACGGGATAAGCAGTTATATGCTAAGTTCAAAGAAGTGTGAGTTCGGATAAGAGAGGTTAGCTTCTTGGGGCATGTGGTATCTCATCGGGTATTCGAGTCGACCAACAAAATTTCAGCCATACTTAATTGGAAGCCTCAGAAATATTAATGAGGTTCGAGCTTTTTGGGGCTTGCCGGTTATTACCGACGATTTGTAAAGGTTTCTCGTGATAGCCACGCCAATGACGGCTACTCCAAAAGGATGTTAAGTTCGAATGGACGGAGAAATGTCGAAAAGTTTCGATCAACTGAAAACTTATTTGATGAAGCCCCAATTCTAGTGCAACCCGAATCGGGCAAAGAGTTTGTCATTTATAGTGACGCATCCCTACTTGGGTTGGGTTGCGTATTGATGCAAGAAGGGCGAGTTGTGGCCTATCGTCGAGACAATTAAAGCCACATGAGAAAAATTATCCGACCCATGATCTCGAATTGGTCGCCATCGATTCGCCTTAAAGATATGGCGACATTACTTATTTGGTGAGAAGTGCCATGTGTATTCGGATCACAAAAGTCTCAAATATTTGATGACCCAAAGAGACTTAAATCTGCGACAAAGACGTTGGCTCGAGTTGTTAAAAGATTATGAGCTTGTCATTGATTATCACCCGGGAAAGGCTAATGTGGTTGCGGATGCCTTAAGCCGGAAATCACTTTGTTTGCTTTACTGACGATGAATGTACACTTGTCTATCTTACCCGACAATGTGTTAGTAGCCAATTAAAGGCCAAACCATTGTTGGCTCATCAAATTCGGGAAGCTCGAAAGTTGATGAGGAGTTGCTTGCAAAACGAAATGAGTGTGTTCGAACAAGGAATCGGAGTTTCAAATTGATGATGACGATTGTTTGAGGTTCGAAGTCGTCTGTGTGTTCCAAAGAATTGAACTTATTTCGATAATTCGAACAAAGCCCATTGTAGCCGAATGGCAATCCACCCGGGAGTACGAAGATGTACAACGATTTGAAACGTCGGTTTTGGTGGCATGGTATGAAACGAGACATCTCCAACTTTGTTTGAGATGTTTAATATGTCAACAAGTGAAAGCGGAACATCAAGTGCCTTGAGGATTACTTCACCGATCACGATACCCGAGTGGAAATGGGATCGAGTCACAATGGACTTTGTATCCGGACCGCCATTGTCGTGAGTAAGAAGGATGCGGTTTGGGTCGTGGTAGATAGATTGACTAAGTCGGCTCACTTTGTCCCCGTGCGTCGCACGGATTTTTCAATGGACAAACTAGCCGAATTGTACGTTTCTCGAGTTGTGAGATTACACGGGTGCCTATTTCTATCGTGTCGGATAGAGATCCGAGATTTACCTCGCGATTTTGGAAGAAGGTGCAAGAAGCTTTGGGTACCAAGTTGCATTTCAAGACCGCCTTTCACCCCAAACCGATGGTCAATCCGGCGGATAATTCAAATACTTGAGGATATGTTGAGATGTTGCATCCTCGAGTTCGATGGTTCATGGGAACGGTATTTGTCTTTGATTGAATTCGCTTATAACAATAGTTTTCAATCAAGTATTAGGATGGCACCTTACGAGGCTTTGTACGATCGTAAATGCCGTACACCATTGTTTTGGACCGAGCTCGGTGAAAGCAAAATTTTCGGGTGGATTTGATTAGAGATGCTGAATGAAAGTGAAAGTAATCCGTGAAAGTCGAAGATAGCCTCGATCGTCGAGTAAGTCGTGCGCGGATCTGAAACGTAAAGATATCGAGTATCGGTGGGAGATAAAGTGTTTCTCAAGGTTTCACCTTGGAAAAAGATACTCGATTCGGCCGTAAGGGCAAGTTGAGCCCGAGGTTCATTGGGCCATATGAGATATTCGAGCGAGTCGGTCCGGTGGCATATCGTCGATTTTGCCCTCGAACTCGAAAAGATCCACGACGTCTTTCATGTTTCGATGCTTGACGCTATAGATCTGATCCATCGCACGTGATTAGTCCATCAGAGGTTGAAATTCAAGCCAATATGAGTTATGAGGAAGAATCGATTCGTATCCTGGCACGTGAAGTGAAAGAGTTGCGAAACAAGCGGGTTCCGCTAGTGAAAGTGTTATGGCTCAAACACGGGATAGAAGAAGCTACTTGGGAAAACGAGAACTCTATGAAAGAGCGATACCCAACCCTATTTACGGTAAGATTTTCGGGACGAAAATTTCTTAAGTGGGGAGAGTTGTGACACCCAAAACCGACCCTAGTCGGAAGTGGTTTGGGACCTCTAAACCGAGTCACCGAAATGTTTGAATGTAAAATTTATTGTCTAGAATATGTAATTATGAATGTGTGAAAATTTCAAGTTCGATTTAGCCGATTGCATGTGAATTCAGTTAGTAGGACTTGTGTGACACTTTTGAAAAGTGAAAGGCTAATCTATAAGGACCTAATAGTGCATGTAGTCAAAGGGAGGACTTGCATGTCAAATTTCCCCCCCCAAGTTGTAGTGGCCGGCCATGACAAGGAATCATGGGCTAAACATGTCATGAAACATGTTTTGTTGGGCATTAGGGAGAAATAATAAACAAATAAGCATGGGTAATAAAGAAAGAAAAGAAAAAAATGTGAGTGTGAGTGTGAAACCCCATTGCCGTGTATTGTAGATGAAAAAAGAAAAAAATTGTTCATCCAACCTTGCATTCTCTCTTGACCGAAAATACTAGAGGAAGGAAGGAATTTTGCTTCATGTTTGTTTTGGAAGAGGATTAGGAAGAGGTTGGCTAAACTTGCATCAAGATTAAGGTATGTTTGAGATTGTGCCGTGAAATTCATGCATGTTTTAGTTGCTAGCTTGATGTTCTTGGTAGCCCATGGTTCAAATCTTTGCAATGTCATGGGAATGAAATTCGCCAAAGTAAATGTGGTGTAAATGCCATTGCATGCTAAATATCAAGCTTGATAATGATACATGTGATGGGGGATTGAGGACTCTTAGATTTTCTTTTAGCATTTTCGAATGAGATGCTAAGTTTTTGTTTAATCATGACCAAAATTATGGTGTTGTGATGTATTCGCCATGGTACATCCAAAAGTGTGATTTATGCTCATTGCATGGAAAGTAAGATTTGTGTTTTGAAATTTTGTTCGTGTTTAGTTACAATCAACTTGAGATTCGGCTCTAGCATATATATATGTATATATGTTGTACATGATGTATTGGTATGACATATATACTATTTCAAGGTGTATATTTGCTTGTGATGATGTTTCGATCATGAAGGAAATGATAGATGTGTATTGAGTTACATTATGGAATGCATTAGTTAGTAAAATGTATGCTGTTTTTTTGGTGTGGTATAAAGTGTATAATTGGCCTCAACATGGACATGCATATTCGCCACATGAGGGGAAATTGGTGTGCATGCACTCGGTTAGAGGCAAGCATATTGATGCCTATTCTTGGCTTAGAAAATTCGCTAAGAGGAATATTAACTAATGTGTTGAGTTCGACTCATGATTTCGTACATATGCGACTTTGATGCCAAATGAGTATATATATATTGGCTAAGTACCTTGAATTCCTCTTCGATGCTCAAATGATTAAATCAATTTATTTGTCAAATTAAGCTCAAGAGCGGAGGGAGCTAAATCCGATAAAGGGAAGGAAAAAGTAGTCGAGTAGCAGTCGAAATCGCTCGACAACATCCAAGGTAAGTTCTTGAGTAATAGAGCTTAAATTCTGAAATGATTAGATCATGTTTAAAGCAAATTAAAATCATGCTCTTTGTGTGTGGCTATTGAGCCGAAATTGCAAGTGTAAAAAGTGCCTTGTGTTTGAGTTTTGCTATTGAAAATGAAATACGAATGTGTCATAATTTATTGACAATTGTGCTCGGTTATTCGAATGATGTCCGGGCTAAGTCCCGAAGGCTTTGTGCTAAGTGACTATATCCGGACTAGGATCCGAAGGCATTCGTGTGAGTTAATAAATCCGGGCTAATCCCGAAGGCTTTGTGCAAGTTACTAAACCGGGTTAAGTCCCAAGGCATTCGTGCAAGTCGCTATAACCGGCTTCGTCCGAAGGCATTTGAGCGAGTCATTATATCCGGTTAAATTCCGAAGGTACGTGATTCTAGAATAAGCAATCTTGCTGTAAAATTTCAGTTAATGCGCTTGAGAAAAATTCCTGCAATGAGGTATGTTCATATGAGCTTGAATCAGTTGATTCCTTGAATAATATTCGCCATCGAGTAATGAGTTTCCGGTATGTGACTAAGGTGATCCCTTATGTATGATCATAGGGGTTGAAATGTGAAATGAGTATGATATTGAGAGTTTGTACATATGAAATTATCCGTTAGCTTTATGAATGCTAAGCTTTTGTTGTGCTGGAATTTCTTGCTCAAACTTACTAAGCATAAATTGCTTACTCCGTTTCCTCTGTTTCTCTGTCTTATAGATTTTGCTCGTTAGCTATCGGATTCGGGATCCTTGAAGTCAAGTCATCCACACTATCAAAGCCCCATTTTGGTACTCTTTTAGTTGAACTTTGGATATGGCATGTATAGGACTACCCTCGGTTGTTTTCAAGTGCTTTTGTGATGTATATATGTACGGCCATGCGAAAATGGTTCGTAAAAGTGGAGTACTGAATTAGACCATTTGTGGTTTGTAATTTTATATGGTTTCATGATGTTATTATGGATTGGAATGGGAGTGTTGGTCACATGATCAGCCATTGGAATGGCTAAACATGATCATAGGAGGACCTATGTATGACTAGACTATAGTTGGTCCATGGAAACTACAAAATAGGTAAGGCCTACCTTAAAAACGGATGCTGCCAAGTTGCAGTGACGTGGATGTGAAAAATCACCAAAATTTGTAGGAAGGGTATTAAATTTTGAATAAGTTATGTAAACGAACCTTGACGAGTCTATTTTCATATGAAAGTAACGAAATAATCATATGAACAGTATACCGAGAGATATTAAAGTTCTCGTGAGACAGGGCCAGAACAGTTTCTGGGTCCCCTATTGCGACTTTGAAAATTTACTATAAATTATCCAGAAAGAATTAGAAGTCATGCCTTATATGTGCAGATTCCATTTTGAGTCTAGTTTCATTAGAAACAAACGGAACCAGTATTAAAGACCTGTACAGAGAGATATTCAAGTTGTAACTCGCGAAGGTCAGAGTAGTCGACCCCTGTAACATGGGTGACTTTAACTAATAAACTGTACCAATTGGCCCGACCAAAAATTCTAGAAATAAATCCATGGATGGATATATGAGTCTGAATTCAGGGAAAATTTACGGAATCAGTTTCCGAGTTTTGAAACTCAAGATATGATTTTTAAGGCAACGGTGACGCAGTTTTCCAGCCTGTCTGGAAATGCCGAATTGGTCGGTACTTTAAGAGGATTTGTCTCGTTAACCCCTCGTGTCCGACACCGGCGATGGTCTCGGGTTCGGGGTGTTACATGGGTTATTAGAAATTCGGGTGTTACAACTCCTGCCCCTAAAAATAAATTCATCCCTGAAATTTCATGTCATGCCAACCTCGGAGGCAGACTTAAGAAACCCTTCTTTATTCTTAACCTTATATGGTTCATGTAACCACTCATCCATTATCCTTACTGATTCTCTTAATCTGATTTCCCTTTTTGCGCTTTTACTTCCTTTTGACTCTGCCTGATTAGTGGATTCTTAATACCTAGAGAAATATGAGTATCAACTCCCTAGCAAAGTCCTAGTTACTCCGCTACGGGGTTCTCCATCCCAAAGCGTCTCCTCACTATCTTAATTTGGTGGACATTCCATGGCGAACACTTCTTGCCTACCAACTCTTCATCCTTATCATTGGCAAATGCTTCTGCAAGTCCTAAATTTGCACGTGCTTTAACTTCGCCCATCTTACGAATTTTACCAATGAACTTCAGTTGTCAATTCATTAGAAACTTTTAACCCTTCTGCTACGCATACTGATCAACAATCCTTTCTCTATTCTTCAACTCAGCGGATACCCAAAAATGAGTATCTCTTAACTAGCACTTGTCCTATTATTGGCAAAATATCTCGAAGTTCTTAAGCTTTACTCATGTTTTAGCTTTACTTATTTGGTGGGTCAATTCTTTCTTTCCACATGGCAACCAAGCTTGCCTGTCACTCATCCTTCACAATTACCTTAGTGGAGTGTCAGAGCGACTACTCTAACTCTGAAATCCTACTCCAATGGTAATAGAGGTTTTCTACCTTACTCAAAAGGGTTGTTACTGCCGCATCCCAAAATTCAATTAAGGGTTGTTAATTCATGAACAAGCTTAAGAAATGGTGTAGTGGTTAAGTTGTTAGTGGTTGTAACTTCTAAATGACCCAAGTTCTAGTTTCCAAAACATCAATAATTTTTTTAAAAAAAAATTATTCAAAAATTTGGTCAACTTTCCCATGCAAAATCATCCAACCATAATCTTGTAACTCCTATTTTTATTTTGTTTTCTAACCCGATATTTTAAATTTTGAAAAGGTGAAACTCCTAGAGTAATTGTGCTTAATTCTCCCTAACACTCTTGTCCCCCCTCATGATTGCTTTGTTGGGAGTTTACTCTTGGTGACCGTCCACTCCTCCCCCTCGCACTCCATTATTATTTTTGTTTTCATAACAATTTTCTCTCTTTTCTCCTCCTTTTGTCACCCAAATTAGTTTCTCCTCCTTGTTTCTTTCTTTCATTTTTTTCTTAAATTTCCAACTTCAAATCGAGTCACCACTTAACAACCACCATATCACCACCATATAACCACCTAATCACCACCATTCAACCACCTTAACACTACCACCACATCAAAATTGTATCATCACTCTAGTACCATCATCCAAAAATTAGTTTCTTTATTTGTTTTTCTTCTCTTTTACTGTTATTTCTTTTAATCGTCACTTAGAAGATCTTAATACTTCTCCATTGCTGAAATTTTAAAGTTCCTTTTGGAGACTTTTTCAATTTTTGACATATTTGCCAATATTTGAGTAACAAGTATCCTCTATTTCTTATTTTAATTTTTATTCATAATCTCATCTATTTTATTTCCTTTTCATGAAAACTAATTCAATTCACTCAATCTTTTCATTAAACTAGATCTTCCAACCAATTCAAGTCATCAACTTTAGAAGTGTACATCTTAGATCATCTTGGAATAAAGGAGTAAGTTTTATAAGTTGAGAAGTTAGTAGATGATTTTATTTGGAAAATTTTTTTATTGAAGATAAGAGAATTCTAACCTCATGCACGAGTTCTTTAGGTGTGAATCAAAGTTCATATTCTCTTGGATTGGAAGTGATCAAGATTTAGTAGGATTTACAATTCAAATTGCAAAAGGTGTGCATTTTATACAAGTTAAATACATAAGGAATTTATTATAAATTATCAATCTATTATACAAATGAAAGCATAATATTTTTGTTATTTCAAATGAGTGATTTTGTGGTTATAAGGTAAGTCAGTCTTACTTGAGTTTTTATGATAAGAGGTGATAAATATTGTTATGTATACCAAATTACTTTCTAATCTCATGTTGTGCAAAAATCATGGCTATTTGATTATCGTGATAACATGGATTACCATGGGTATTGAAACTTATATGTACATGAAAGCATTATTATCATGTTTATTGATTTGCTATGTGATTTGTTTGCCACGATGCATTATATGGGGTTGGGACATGTGTAAGAGGGAAGATGTGGTAGTAAAAATTTGCAAATTTGGTGGTTTTTCCACAACCTAAATCTTTTGGTAGCTTGTCTGCGAATTTGGTGGCTTTGTCCACAACTATATGTACTGGTAGCTTGCCTGTGAATTTGGTGGCTTCTTCTTCATTTATATTGGTGTGTTTTGGATGGATGAGTTCTGGGAAATCCTTTAGGTGTGTAGCGATGATGAGTAGAATGTTTTAAAAGAAACTGCATAATGGTTTCATCAAAATTGCATTGCCATAATCATGTGCATAAAAGTTGTAATTTTGTATATTGTGTGTATGTTTACTGATATTTAATTTGTTATAAAGTTCACACTGAGCTTTTTAGATGACTTTTTAGTTTTCATAAACTTTTCAAATGATTCACGAGCGTAGGAATTGGATTCAACATATGGAGGGGTCTCTTGGATGAAATATTGTATAAAATGGTTAATAAACTTTTTGGGTTGTTATTTTGGATATTGGACAATGGACTATTTATGGGTTTTTTTTTACTTGTATTTTACAAACATCCATGCATGCATGATAGATGAACTTACAAGTGTTTTAAATTGTTGTTATCAAATATTTTAATGATTTTATCTAATTTTTAATAAACTTATAAATTTAAGTTGTTGTCTAAGTATTTTCAAAGTCCACTACAAAATATTTTACCAAAATCATTTTAAGAAATAAATAAAATTGATGTTGCAAATTCTTTATTTTAATGATATAAGACAATAACTCGATATAATAAGGAACTTTTCAAATATATATATTTAAATAAATGTTTTCAAAAACTAAACTATTTAGCATTTAAATGTTAAGTTTTCACAAAAACAACTTTAACATAGTTGTTTTTAACAAGTAAAAGTTTTTCAACGGATTTAATGTGGCTTCCGAAATTTGGCCATAACATTTAGGCCGGGTTTGGGGGTTATATTTAGTGATATTAGAGTCGAGTTCAAAACTCGAACTATGGATTTTAAATCGGGTTTGCATGCATGTTTTAAAGAGTATTTAAAAAAAATATTACTGTTAAATGTAAAAATCAAGTTTTTGAGGATTCGAGACTCTGATGTTGATTCCTCTTTAGATGATGTACATATTGAGATTTAGAATTAAAACTTATGCTATAAAATTCTTGATCATAAGATTTTAAGTACGTTTTTGTAATTAAGAATATATTTGAAACTAAAGACTTTCATAAAACAGTAAGCAGAATGAATAACCGCAGAGTACGAACTCGTGGAGCACGTCATCATACGACTCAGGATGAGTCATCTACTACTCAAGTACCTACTCTAGACCTTGGTGTCAATCCTAATGACAATGATCTTGCTATGGATAATGCGAGTCAAGAGCTTGAAGAATTTGGTAATGAGGAAGTTAATCCTAACCTTGTTGATGGTGCTATATCTCAAGCTTTATTGAGAGTGTTGTAGCAAGTCGCTGGAGCCCAAACTGATACTCAGGGCCATAAATCTACAACAGAGAGGATTCGATCTAATGGAGTCGTGCTTTTTAGGGAAGGTGCTGGGACAACCCCTACAGTAGCTAAGTATTGGATGGCAGCTACAGAAAGAATTCTAGATGATTTGAACTGTACCCTAGAACAAAAACTAAAAGGTATGGTGTCACTTTTTAGAGATAAGGCCTGCTGCTGGTGGCAATTTATTGTTTAGGGTACCCAAGTTGAGAGGATAACTTGGCAGTATTTTCAAAATACATTTAAGAAGAAGTACATAGGCACGAGATATGTTGAAGCTCGCTTGAGTTCATCAAGCTAAAATAGGGGGATAAGATAGTGTCAGAATACGAGGCAGAATTTTTTAAATTGAGTCGGTATGCACAAGGGATGGTAGCTTCCGAGTAAGATAACTGTGTAAGGTTCGAGAATGGGTTGTGATACAATTTGAAAGTCCAGGTTGCTATGTTGCAGGAGAAAGTTTTTAAGACCTTTGTAGAGAAGGTTAAGATTTTAGAAGAGGTAAAATGTGTTGAACGTGAGAGAAGAGATAAGGTTAAGACTCTAATTAAAAGAGAGTTTGGCTCAGGTGGTTCTAACCTGCATCCTTTGAAGAGAGACAAAGATAATAGACCGCAGTAAAACTCAGTTGCAGTTGGTACTAAAGACAAGACTCAAGAGTGTGCTCATTGTGGAAAACATCATCAAAGGGAATGTTGGAGAAAATTAGGAGCATGTCTAAGATGTGGATCTTTGGAGCATCAGATTAAGGACTATCCATATATGGTAGAACAAAGGCAAGCACCGCAACCAAAATAGAATCATAATCAAAAGGGACAAGGTAATAACAGGACTGGTAATACAGGATAGAGAGCATCTGGTCAGGGTACAAATTAGACAGAAGCAAGACAACTTGCTTTGGTTTATACAATGAGGCGCAGAGAGGACCAGGATGCAGCTAATGTCATCATAGGTACTTTTACAATTAATTATGTATAGAACATTTCCTTGATAGATATAGGCTCTACTCATTCATATGTTGCTTGCTTTATGCATGACAAGTTGGGAATTATGATAGAAGACACTGTTAGTGATGTTTCTATGGTTAATCCTCTAGGGCAATCTGTCATGGTGAATAAAATTTATAAGCGATGTCCACTAGAAGTTCAAGATAAAAGTTTCCAGCCGATTTGATGGAATTACCATTTAATACATTTGATTTAATCTTAGGAATGGACTAATTGGTTGAACACCAAGTCAGTTTAAATTGTGCTTCAAAAAGAGTTTCACTGAAGACGACTAGTGGAAAGGAAATTGTGTTTGTGGGGGAGCGTAGAGATTACTTGTTAAATGTAATCTCCACTATTGTAGCTGAGAGAATGGTTAGAAAAGGATGTGAAGCATATCTAGCTTATGTTCTAGATACCGGTGTTAGTAGCTCTGCTTTGATCAGCATCCGCACTGTAAAGGAGTTTCCAAATGTTTTTCCAGATGAATTGCCTGAGTTACCTCCTGATCGTGAAGTTGAATTTGAGATCAAACTGTTGTCTTGTAATAGCCCATTTTTCTATGGTGTCAAAAATAGTGGTTTTGCGGCCACAAATCCGACAAGCGGCATAAATATTATTATTTAATATGTATGAGTCAATTATAGTATTAAAATAAATTTTGAATTGGCAATTTATGCTATTTGAATGAATAATTAGGTTCAAGTGGTATGACCCTAAAGTCAAGTGGTTTTAGAAAATGAGGTCTTGGGACTTCATTTTGATAAACTAAGTCTGACATATTTTATTAAATATTCATGGAGTGTTATTAAGGTTGTATTAAAGTTTCATTAAGAAATTTTAATGTTTAGATAGTTAATTAATTGAAAAAGACTAAATTGTAAAAGTTGTAAAAGTTGAATTCTATTTGTTAAATGGATCAATTAGCTTTGCAAAGGTGAATCAATGGACTTGAATGGTAATTATACCATAGTTAAAGTAAGTGGATAATCATGGATAGGTTGCATGGTGAGTTTTGTGAATTTTAAAGGTTATATTAGTAATTAAATAATTAAAACTAAAATAATCTAACCTAAATGATCATTTTGTTCATTCTTTATTTTTATTTCAACTGAATAGCTATGGTGAGGGGAGAAAAACCGTTTGGCCAAATTAGTTTTGGGTGCATGGTATGTGTTTTGATCCCCCTTTTTAATGATTTTTACGTTTTTAGGCTCGTACTAGCTTAATGTAGCTAACCCGGGGTCAATTTGTTAAATTGTTAAATTTTTGGAATTTTACCATGGATGAAATTGAAGTGTTCTTGAAATTTTATGATAGATTATTAAGCTTTATTGTTAAATAGAAGTATTTTGTTAAGTAATTTTTGATGATTTTTAAGTTTAAGGACTAATTTATGAAAATGGTAAAATTCAAGGAAAATATTGTAAATTGTGGATAAATCTAGGCTGTTACAAGATTGAGTAAAAATTGGCTAGCATGATTTATGATTAAAAATGATGAAATTGTAAGTTTCGGGTTTAGGGACTAAATTATAAAAAGGGTAAACTTTAAGGGTAATTTTGTAAACTTTCATTATGGGTTATAAGCTAAATTAATTATTTTAAATGCTAGAATGGGATTAATTAAATAAAAATGGTTAATTTGCATGTTTTGGGCTTAAGGACTAAATTATATAAAAGTAAAATGTTGGGGGCAATTTTGTAAAATATCAAAAATGACTTAATTGCATATAATGAATTGATTTTTCTATTAGAATTAGTGAATTGAATGGAATCATTATTTTAGCAGTAATAATTTGCAAATTTGGTGGTTTATCCACAACCTACATGTTTTAGCAATTGGCTTGCGACTTTGGTGGCTTTGTCCACAACTATATGTACTGGTAGCTTGTCTGTGAATTTGGTGGCTTCGTCCACATATATGTTGGTGTGTTTTGGATGGATGAGTTCAGGGAACTCCTTTTGGTGTGTAACGGTTATGGGTAGAATGTTTTAAAAGAAATTGCATAATGGTTTCATCAAAATTACATTGCCATAAGTTGTAATTTTGTATATTGTGTATATGTTTATTGATATTTAATTTGTTATAAAGTTCACACTGAGCTTTTTAGCTCACTCTTTAGTTTTCATAAACTTTTCAGATGATTCACGAGTGTAGGACTTGGATTCAGCATATGGAAGAGTCTCTCGAATGAAATATTATATAAAATGGTTAATAAACTTTTTAGGTTGTTATTTTGGACATTGGATAGTGGTGTAACAGCCCATTTTCGGTGAAATCGAAACAGTGGTTTCGGGACCATAAATCTAAGCCAAAAATAAAAATTTATTTTATTTTATTTTATGGTTGGTATCATGATAGGAAGGTCACATAAAAATTTTGATACGAAAATTTTATCGATTGTGTGTTTAATTAAGGAAAGGACTAAATTGCATAAAATGCAAAAGTTGGGTTCTAGTAGCTATAGGTATCAAATAGCTATGGAATTTAAAACTTAAGGTCCTTATATGGTAATTAGACCATTAAAGAGTAGTTAGTAGATATTTTAATGACTCATCCATGGAAAAATTAAAAAAGGGTAGGGACTAAATTAGAAATCAATAAAATTAATAGATGATAATTAATTAAAAAGAAAAAATCATTTATTTTCATATCATCTTCCCCAATTTTTCTATAGAAACCCTAGCAGAGAGGAAGAAAACTTTTCAAGCTTAATAAGGTATGAAATCAAGTCCCGTTTTTAGTACTTTTATATTTTTGGAATCAGGATAGTCTAATCTTTCTATTTATGGGATTTATTTGAAAAGTTATCAAGGTATGAAATTTGGGTCATGGATGAATATGCTAAAAATTATAAAATTATGGTAGAAAATGAAAAGTTATTCATAGATAATCAACTTTTACAAAGCAATTTTTGATGAAAACTTGATTTAGGGACTAAAATGAAAGTGGTAAAACCCATGGAAAATTCTAAAATTTGTGAAACGTATGTGCTGTAAATGTAGTATATAAATTTTGGCTAGGCTTGGAAAGAGGGTTAAATTTCATGAATTTCATTTTTCGAGCCTAGGGACGAAATCAGAATTTTTGAAAAAAGATAAGGGCAAACTGGTAATTTTGCCTAGGATGTAATAGGATACCAATATATATGAAATGTGATAGATTAATAGTTAAATTTACCCATATATATCCGGAAAGACCAACTACGGAACTAGATCGAGGAAAGCAAAAGGTTTCGGATTAGTTGAAATTCAAATACGAACCATTTTCAAGGTAAGTTCGTGTAACTTAAATATGTATGTTAATATGCTTGAATTGAATTGTATGATTGTGTTGATTCGTGCGAGATGATATATACATAATGAAATAGTCCTAAGTTGTGAAATATGGACAAATTGTCATGTTCCGGTTGAATGTTGAATTTCGATGGATTAAGGTGAATTCTTGAATAAGAATAATACTACATGTGTTGCAAATAGAATTTAGCCCAGACGAGTAATTCTAATGTAAGCACTCTTGAGCTTATGTTATAGATTGGATTTAGCCCAGACGCGTAATCCAAATTAAACTCTCTAGAGCATATGCTAGGGATAGGATTTAGCCTAGACTGGTAATCCTGCTGTAAAATTTGTGGCTCAAGAGTGTGCCTTTTTATTATGTACCCTAATGGGTACTTTTGCATATGAGTATATTACCCGAACATCCATCGAAACTTCAATAGTTTGACGGAAAACACTCTTGCAATGTGGAAAGGTGAAATTTAATGGAAGCTTGTAATGTGATGAGCTCATCTATATTTACTTGATATTTATATGAGGTTATGTGATTAACTTGTTTGATTAAATGTTTGTGTTTAGGTAAACTCACCCAAAATTTATGGAAAGTATGACTATGTATGCTTGTATTGATAAATATGATTGGTAAGTTTATTTTCTGTTATACGAACTTACTAAGCATAAAATGCTTACTCCGTTTAATTTTCCCAGTTTTATAGTGCTCAAAAGCTCACAAAGGTTGGAAGTCGGTCAGAGCAATCATCACACTATCCACTATCTCATTCTAGTACAAATAGAAATCTTGTTTTGGTATAATGGCATGTATAAGCTTATTTGGCCTATGATGGTTTATAATGGCTGTTTTATAATCTAGCCATTGGAGTGGCTAGTGATGGTCTAAGTTTGGCTATTTTTGAAGTGATGTTTTGGTAATTACATAAGTGTTCATTATGTGTTAGTTTGTTAGAATTATGTTAGCATATAAGTTTATGGTATGAGTAAGTTTATATCTATTGATGCATGAGATAATACCATATGATTGAAGTTTATATCTATTGATGCATGAGATAATACCATATGATTGATGGCTAATTTTATGTGAATATGATATTGGATTGGTGGATATATGTTAGTGAGTTTTGGTGCAGGAAAATGGTAAGTTTTTGGTGACAAATGAGGCTAGGAAATGGCTTTATTTTGTCCCCACGAGTAAACACACAAGCATGTGTCTTAGCCGTGTGTGACACACAGCTCGTCCCATGGGCATGTGGTCTAGCCATGTGTCCCCTGCATCTTAAAATGAGGAGCAGAATGCTCAAAATTGGGCACACGAGCAGAGACACGGGCGTGTGTCTCAACCGTGTGGTTGGCACGGCCTTGGACACAGGCGTGTGAAAACTGTACCTAAATGTTGAAAAAAAATTCGCCACACAGCCTAGCACACGAGCCTGTGACTTGGTCTTGTGACTTCAATTTCTTCATGCCTTACAAGTCAGAGAGTTACACGGGTTAGGGACACGGGCGTGTGCAATCACATGACCCGACCACACAAGCGTGTCCTCAGACCACACGGGCGTGTGAGCCCTGCACCTTAGGAAATTTATGAAATGTCGCAAAAAATTTTATGAGTTTTCGATTAAGTACCGACTTGATTCTAATACTTGTATTGGAACTCGAGGGTCCAATTAAGGGACGCTTTGAATGATCTCGGTAAATGAATAGTAATCTATGTAAATTATTTGTAAAATGTTCTAAATGTTTCAGTAATACTCTGAAACCTTGCTCCAACGACAGATACAGGTTAGGGGTGTTACAAGTGGACTATTTATAAGTTTTTTTTACTTATATCTTATAAACTGCCACGCATGCATGATAGATGAACTTATAAGTGTTTTAAATTGTTGTTATAAAATATTTTAATAATTTTATCTAATTTTTAATAAACTTATAAATTTAAGTTCTTTTCTATGTATTTTCAAAGTCCGTTGTGAAATATTTTACCCAAATCATTTTTAAAAATAATTAAAATTGATGTTGCAAATTTTTCATTTTAATGATATAAGAAGATAACTCAATATAATAATGAACTTTTCAAATATATGTTTTAATATATGTTTTCAAAAACTAAATTATTTATTATTTAAATTTTAAGTTTTCACAAAAATAACTTTAACATAATTGCTTTTAACAAGTAAAAGTTTTCCTCCTAATTACTCCTTACTGGAGTTTCATTACCTTTGCTATTCCACCATTTAAAAATTTCCAAAACTAATTTACTTCACCACTACTTTTCTTGATTCAAAAGCCTATTACTATATGGGGGTTTTCCTGTTACCTCGGGAAATTCATTTTCCCTACCTTACTCGCGGTCTCATCATGAATTGAGGGAAATGTCGGCCATGCATTTCCATTGGCTATTTTATCCTCTTCTGGAGGAGAAGTTCTACCTTTGGGAAATATATACCGACTTTACTTCCAGTCAGCCCTGAACGTCGAGAGAGCCCTTTTTAGGAACTAGAGAGGGTTTTCCCTTTTACCTAGTTCGTTATGGCTCCTACTGTAACATGGTGGGGAAACCATGTCTGTCCCACTTGCCTCCCTATCTCGGAGGTTCAAACGCAAGCCCTGGCTTGTGAATAAGATAGGGGCAAGCACTGCAACCTATCATAGAAGTGCAGCTACAACATGGGGACTTGCCCAGCCTCGACAAACACCAACCCTAGCATCTATACACACCTTCCTCCATATCATTGTCACTCAAATCCTCGACCAAGCCTGACACAAGGACCCTTTTTCCCTAGGCTTCAAACTCATGGCCAACTATATATCCGCCACCATGGGCTTTCCAATGCAAACTCTACACTCCTCCCGTAAAGTTGCTAATGCCATCTTTGGGTTCTACATCCCTAAAGATTAGCGAGGTCATTCCTACTTCTTCCTAAAGATCAGCCAAGAAGCAGAATACCATTGACGAAGTTGCCTACTTGGCGGCTAATAAGGCTATACCTATTTTGTATTCTTTATCTAATCAAATTTTTTTTCTCTGTCAGTTGTACGTTTAATGTATGCACTTACTTTTCCTTTCTCTACATTTATCTACTCGCGACTGCCTACTTGGCGACTAATAAGGCTATACCTCTTTTGTATTCTTTATCTAATAAAATTTTCTTTCTCTATCAATTGTACTTTCAATCTCTGTACTTACTTTTCCTTTCTCTAAATTTATCTACTCAAATTTTCTTACTTATAGTTTCCTTGTATTCTTTTTAGCATGCATCTACTAGAATTTCCACTACCACAATTTCTCAATCGTACTTTTTACGCATAATTTTTATATTCACTTATTGGTAATTACCTTTCAATTCGCCAATCTAGGCACATACATCCATATATCGCATATATTATCGTAACCATTTTGAGGACTTGAAGGACTTAGCCAGTTTGATCGCCATGCATACAGGGTTACTTCCTTCTAATCTTATAGGTCAAAGATTGGCTAAACATATGGTTCTGATACCAATCAAATTGTAACACCCTATACTTGACCCGTCCATCAAATCTGGGTATGAGACGTCACAAATAGACCTATACTTAGTTTGGCTTAACTTAATTGCTACAAAATAGTCTCAAATGAAATATTCTAAAAAAAATAAATAATAATTATAATTCCTACAACTAAGGCCTTAAGTCGCTGAATGTTTAATTCTTTAATTCATTTCTATTTCAAATCAAATTGTTTGCTTACTTTACAACTCTTAAAATCTAGCTAAGGAATGTTTGTCCTAAAAATCAGATTCGAAGTATACTTTTTGGATTCGTTGTTATTGATCATGTGGAGAAGCCTCCAATGGTACCTCTTTCCCATAGGCATGACTTGATCCAACAACGATCCTCGATCTCAACATTGTCTAGCCTGGTCCCTCCTCGAAGTCCTCGATTCCTCGCTTGTTTGGTGATCATCATACAAACTCCTGTAAGTTCAAATGAACTTAGTGAGTTCCTCTTATGTCCATATATTTAAACTCTACCATATGAGGGTAAACAATGTAAAATAATTTAAACATAAGTACTCCCTGCTCACTTATGGTAAGTGTTCTATATTAGGGTGGCAAACTCTACCCGATCCTCCGAGCTACTAGGCTTGCTACAAGTCTTTCCTCAGGTCAGACTCTCTACTTGATAATGATCCAGAAACCTCGCCATATCAGTGAGCCCTATCCTTATTGTATTTCCTTTCCTTTCATAAATTTCACTTTTCCTTTGCTTGGGGTAATGGTTGACCTTAAACTGACTTGACTATTCGTTAGTTTCCCATTAGGCACCATTATGGTAGCTTTTCAACCATTTTCCCAAGGGGTTCTTAAAGTATACCTTCCATGACAAACTCTTTCTATCCAAACCTCAGTCTTGAAAGAACTTTTGACATTTCCATATTGTGCTGACCTTCAGGCATGACTGGCCGTTTTGGCGAACCCATTCTCATTTCATCTTACTTTTTGTAGAAGGGGATTACTTCCACTAATTCGCCCCTCACCTTTTCCTTTACTTGAGACCTCACATGTTTCATACGTAAAGGTTGTTGGACCTGATGCCTTAAGTGTAGTATATTTGTTTGTAAACTTGTAATTTTTCTGAATAGATTGATTAAAATTATTCATGAATTAAATAAATATACCTTGTATTATTTTCCTCACATGGTTTTTGCATGCAAAGCACAATAGAAGTAAATATTTCTCAGTGGTTGTCTAAATGTTTAACTAATACTAAACAGTATTACATGGTCGGATCATACTACAGAAAGATAGCTTGTATTAGTAGACGAACCTAAAATGTCCTTAGTCTAATCAGAAATAAGAGAATCGATTGAAAAACTAATATGTCATCAAGTCTAATTGGGGAGATGCCTTATCTTGGGCATCAGAGCGGATGACTCCTAGAAGATAGAGACATAGTTTTGACTAACTGGACTGACAGTACATCAGACAAGACCCAAGCAAAAAAATCCTAAATCCATTTATGGATTTATTCACTTGTGACGTTCATAGTGTGACATACCTAAATCCTGAGTGGATGGCGGATTATGTATGCGTGACTTGTACACTTTGATGCAAGTAAAAGTCTAAGTTCAAATAGGTAAGGAACCGAAAGCTGGTGTGCTGGATGTACAACTTCTGTAGTATGTAGCGTCATTCACAATAGTAGAATTCATAGCCCAAAACATGGGAAGATGATATCCTCTCATTAGCATTACATGGTTGATGAAAAATAGACGTGGCCATGGGTTGTCCGTCTTTGTGATGGATGACTTGATCACTACTTGATAATGATTGACTTTTTATGAAGGAAGATGTAATGGTTATCATGAGATAAAATAGGATCGTATTGAGAGAACGAATATTATATCAAAGAGATCAATGATATCCTATGAGGGTAACACACTTATGACATTGAACGAGCATTGAGTAGTTGCTTTTGTAATGGTATGTTGTTGAGTAGAGCTTAGTCACGATACTATAGTGGAATGACTTCGTGACTAAATAAGTTCATAAGTAATAGGCGAAAAGCCAGAACTTAAATATAAATCATTTGAGCAACTACATATGTCCAATTGGTCCCTCCGCTAGCTTGTTGAAATCAAAAATGAATTGTGTTTGAATAAAAATGAACAGGATGAATAGAAAAAAAAGAAATGAGAAACATTTAGGAATGATTATAGTTTTCTCCGAACTGGAGAAATGAAATAATTTGGAAATTAATTAGGTTCCAAAAATGAAAATGGAATTGGAAATAATCCTATATAAGATTACTTAAAAATGATGGAAGAATGAGTATGTTTTTGGATTGTTTTAAATCATGAAAATAAAAATTAAAATGTATTTAAAAGAAAAAGAATTGAACTTGGGACTTAAGGATAAAATCATTATTATTTAACTAAGAAATTTGATATATTAAACATTAATTAAAAATAATAAAAAGCTTAAAAATATGAAATAAAAAATACGAATGTAAGTAGGAAAAAAATCGACCTAAGACTCAAAAAACAAAACAACTAACATTTACCGATTTAACCAAAGAAACTAAATATATTAAAAAAATAAAAAAAAATCTGACTTAATGAAAAAACATGTCCAACTAAGCATATTTTCTTGCCACCTTTTCTTGCCACTAATGCAAAAAAGGTACTCAATTGAACACGCTTTCATACTTTCTCCAAAACTTCCTATTTGGCTCTCTCCAAAACTTCCTATTTGTCCAATTAACAAAAGAATGACATATTTAGTCAGTTTAACAAAGTATTTGGTACAATTAGTTTTTTTCTTAAAAATTGACATTTTTATAAAACACATGTCAATCTCTAAATTTATTTGTACCAAATATTTTTCTCATAATTTAAATATTACTTATAATAAAAATAAACAAAAATTTAGTACCAACTAAATGGTTTAAGCCTATTTTACTTGACATCCCATGAGATAATAAATAAACTTGTATCCAATTCACTTGTATAAGCATGTAAATAATACAAACTTTAATGGTAACTTTATGTTTAAGAACAAGTAAAAAGACAAGTCTTGCTGTATCTATATTTTGTTTTTTAAACATGACCGACTAAATTAAACAAAAAAACTCGCCAACCGAGAAACTAAGAGCTGAGAATCTCACAGGTCCACCAAGTCAATGCCCGAACCAGAATAATAATCCCCAAACGCCCAAACCAAGCATGAATATGAAGCATTGCTTCTCCACAAGCGGTTCGTTCTTGACTTGAAACCCTTCCATTTTCTTTCCATTATGTACTCGTTTAATAAACTTTTAGCTGTGACTTTTACTCAATAGATCCCAGCTATGTTACCGAAAGGGCAGCTTTGATTTTCTCAACTGTGCAGGTTAGGAGATGGTTAACAGTTTCAACTGATTCCACTGTTAGCTTGGCAGTCGGAACGCTGTTCACCAAAATCTGAAACCCCACTGTAAGTATGCATCCATCACTCGTATTCTCATCAATGTCAGGTTGCATTGAAGGTCCATCAGTTTGGACGCCAGGAAGAATTGCAAATCCTGATGGTAACAGTGCCACATGCGATGAATCACCACCATTCATCACCACTCTGATTGATGAGGCGTCGACGGGTGCATACACTATCAATGCACCGCAATCATCGCTCCATGTTTCTTGTAAAATTAGCATGTTGGTGTCACTGCCGTTAACTGCAGCACCACGAAGGATAGACACACAGTTGCCTTGTCCTGGACCCTTGGCGACACTGTACATCGCCTGCATTGGTCTACCACTAGACAAAATGTCCCATTGATTTCGCATCCGTTCGTTCCTCAACAAATTGAACAGCGTTTGCTGTGTTATCGGCATCCAAACAGAAGTAGCAGCACTCAAAACAATCCCTAGAGGTTCACCAGGATCATTTACATTCTTCCGAGTCATCACCCTTACATCTTCACCTACATTACCAACATTAAGTTTGTCCCATTTATTCACACTTGAAGCACCAATTCCAGCACTGAAGTTGTATGCCATGCGCTGTGCAAGCTTTAACATGCTTTTCTTCCCCACTGCAGCATGCATCAGAAGAGGATTCTTTTATATCTGTAAGAGTTAAAAGAATGAGATATATATCATATGAACAAGGGAAAACCTGTATTAATGTCTTCACCATGGATGTCAGGGGACATTAGTAGTGCCAAGCTGCTGTACTGTCTTCGGAGAGTGGCAATCCACCTTTTTGCACCAAAGCCAAAACCAGAACCGAGTAAGGGGCGCAAGAGATGGTGGACTGTGCTCTCATCATATTCCGAGTGTTCAACCCATGTAACCTGCATTTAACAAGTTGTAAGCATTCTTCTCCACAACAAATACCAAACCAAACCAAACTTAGTTAGTTCATCTCATCTAGAGACTTTAGAATCTCTTCCCTTCATCTCAAATTGTAAAATTGTTTAATGATGAGCTGAAATCTGTCATGATATGACGAGATGAAGCTTAGAAAGAGGGTACCCTGATGAAGTGAAATAAACAATCAAGCAACTTCTTGATTAAAATTTCATACTCATAGGTGAAGTTTCTTTTATATCTTATTAGAAAAGCACAAGTGAAGAGTGATGGCAATCAAATTTTCTGTTTTTTCACCTTTATGTATACTAGCAATTACCTTGGAGTACTTGTTGTCCATATCTTGGATAACACATCCAGAAGGAAGCCTCCTGCAATTTGCAAACATCAGTGCATTTGCAGCATTGCTCAGATTAATAGAAACATCAACGATGGCCCAGACACTGTCGGAATGCTGCTTGCAGAACCGGATGAATTGAACTTGACGAATAGGAACCAAAGGTGAAAGAACCTGAAATTCAGCTTCCATCTGCAAGTACAATATTTCATAAGACCAAAGATAAGCTGAAAAGTGTAAAAAAGATGAAGGCATAGAAGGAGAAAAAAATACCAATTGCAATGCATTGTGTCTGGTTACACCTTTACCACTTGATAGCACATCAATGGTTACTGCTCTTGAAATCATGCAGGGAAACATTTCTGCCCAACAATTCTATTGATAAAGTAGCAGACAAAGTTATCATAATAAACATTTTCATTAAGATTAAATGAACAAAAACAGTAATCCACCATTTGCAGCAACCAAAAGCACCATCTCTATCACTAAGTGAGATTAATATAATCAAATAATGTAGAAGTGTGGGATTAGAAGTAAATGGGTGGCGTACCGCATCCATTAATGTATCAACGAGGGCCAACCCGCGAAGGGGAACCATGGCAGTTTCCCTAGTAGCCTCAGTTGTGAATCCACTTGGTTTCATGCCAATGAAAGAGGAGAAAGTCCTCTTATACTCCTCTAGATTTAAGGTTTCCATCCCATCACCAAAGCCTTTGATCCAAAGGGGACTACCCATCTGTGCCATCTTAATTAATTCATCCATAGCTGCTAATGCAACATCCACCAAGGCTGACTTGTCATATGGCATTTCATACGCAAAAGAAGGGTTCATTAATGGCATCGTAGCCCCATGACCAAACTCAAATCCCATAGGCAAAGAAGTGCTTCCATTGTTCAATCCACAAAAACCAGTTCTTCTTACTACAACCTCCACATTGGAATTTAAGCCCTGAGAAGGAGAAGGACTAGGGTTGGCAGAGGAGGAGGACAAATGCCTGCCCAAGAACTTGTTTGTTAAAGCACGTGCCCGGTTCAGTTCGTCTTTTAATCGAGAATTTTCCATCATAAGCTGGCTAGGTTCATAAGAGATTTCATCAGGCACTGCGGGAACCCCACAATTGTTGCATATGGCACTAGCTATGGCCTGCCTCAACAAATCATTCTCGGCTCGAAGCTTGTCGTTTTCTTGTTTAAGAATTACATTTTCATGGCGCTCCAATTGAGTCTGATTTAAACCATAAAAAAATGTCATCATTAACAATACCAGCACGAGTTTTAAACACTGCAAAACAGATTATCAATATACCTTCATTTGGGTTCTCCTGTTTTGAAACCAAAATTTTATTTGCTTGCTCTCTAGGCCTAGCCTCCTGCTAAGTTCCCTTCTTTGTTTTTCCTCAGGGTGAGGACATTCTTTGAAGAAACTAAAGATTAAATGCAATGAACCCATCAAAATTTGATGAACAAATTACAAAAATATAAATAAATAATCCTTGAAAGAAGGAAAAGATAAGCAAGCATACGATTCAAGCTCATGTATTTGATGTGGATTGTGCCTATGGAATTTCTTCTTCTTCTTCCTAGGTGGTCTTCCATTATCAGCAGTATCTTGATCATTACCTAACGCACCTTCAAAATCATCACTACTCCCATAACCATCATCTTCCTTCATCATCCCAATAAAACCAGGATCATAGTTTTCTCCAATCAGCCTCAGCTCACCATGACTAGCCATTCTTTTCTGCACCAACAATAAGTAAGTACCCCCATTAAATGACCCACCTTTAAAACAATAACAGACAGACAGACAGCCCACACATCAAAACAAAATTAATTAAAGGGAGACGAGGCATTACAGAATGAAGAAAAGCTGTTCTATTGTCAACGCCCATGCAAGACTCACTCAACACACTATTCTCAGGGTTTATTAAAGGGAAAAAAAAAAGTCACACCTTTTAGGGGATAAAGAAAAAAGAAAAACCAAATCCTTTTACCTAAACCCAGACTGGAAAAATCCCTGAAAACGCCATGGAAAGACTGATAAATATGAAAAACCCTAATCCTTGATAACTGCATGTTTGACCAATTGCTTGAAAAGGACATCAACGATATATTTTATTATAAAAAAAACTAAAAGAGAAGTCAAAAAGATGTCATGGAGAAACCAAAATCAAAACACAAAACCCAAGGAAAAAGCTTCTTCTCTTTCACATTCACAGTATCAAAGCATTAAAAAGAAAACCCAGTTGACATGTCTTTCTCTCTATCTTCCAGTGCAATTAAGAAAACAGGCTGTAAGATATAAATGCACAATAAGAAAAACCAAAACCCGATACGAATATAAAAGAAAAGAAAGCTAGTACCTTGTAAATTTTTTACAGTAATCAAGGAGGTAAAGGTCAGTTTTTTTTCTTTGAACAGAGGGGAACAGATACAGCTTATCAGTTCCTTCTTTCTCTCTCTTTATTGACTGCTTGGATCTGGAGAAAGTAAAAGGACAGAAACTATATAATAAAGCGATTGCTTAGTTGAAGTGTGCCAGGATTGATTAAATATTAGGTAATTATGCCGAAGATATATTTTTATATTTGTAATCATTATTTATTATTTTATAAATGTTTTATAATACATAATAATGAGATATACTGTAATTATGATAAAAATAAAATTGCTGGAGGAATAATCACAATTATATGAATTGAATAACAAAATACCAAAACATATTTTATAATTAATATATTACGTTTATTTTAATTAAAAATATACTTTAATTAGATGTTATTTTGGAAGGTGCATTAATTAAGATGATCTGTAAAAAGAAAAGTATAATTAATACATCAATCAATAAAATAATATATTTGAGGTAAATTTTTATCTTAAGCGCGCACCACCTTTAATTTTTATTACATATTATTTTAATGACTGCCTTAAAAATAATAACTTAAAAATATATTTAAATTGGACACATTATTTTTACTAAATTCAAGAAAAATAATAATTGGTAAGTTTCTCTGTAGTAAAATTATATTAACCTTCTAGTATTGTTTAGATTAAAATAACCCACTGAAAAGGAAAAAATATTAATGATTGTGGCAGTCGGAAGCTGTGGCGTCAATCAAGTAAGCAGAGCTGACTTACAAAAAAGACAGAAAATAAATGGCTATACTCAAACAAGTTAATGTTTTTTAATATCCAAAGAGTCTCGTTTTAATAAAAAAATAAGGAAAATAAAAACTGTCTTAAACCCTACCTAAAGAAGGCAGCAGCAATATTTCACTTTATTTATATATTTTTGCGTAGATTACGTATAGTAATACACGATATCATTAGCCATTTCAAAAACTACTGTCATTATGATTAAATAACGATAGTGAAATAAAAAACATTTTTTAAACTAGTGTCGGCATTTTATACGGAGATATCAAAATTTATAATAAAAATGTATTTTCAACAAATACATTACAAATAAATAGTTTTATACAATTTATTAGTATCGCTTAATAAAAGGAGACACTAATTTAAAATTAAAAATAATAATAATAAAATGCATTGGGGTTACCGTGATCGATTGGTCACAGTAACAGTAAGTATCACGTGCAGTGTTATTTGTCAAAGTAACAACACTCACGTTTGACATTATTGTTGCTGATATGATCAATTGATCACAACATCTCAATATATATATATATATATATATATATATATATTTTAATTTCTCACAAACCAATATTTAAATGTTAGTCCTCTCTCCTCCTCCCACAACTCTTTCTAGCATCAAGCAACAATAAAACGATCTCACACTAATTTATTGTTAGAGTTTTGAGGGCAGCTTGTGAAATTGGTAACCGATAATTTTTTTAATAATTTATATATATTATATGTTTATATTTTTTTAATGTTTGAATTTAGGATTTAAGGTTATATAATATGTTTATATTTTATTTATTTAAGTTTTGAAGAGCAATCTGTGAAACTGTTTGAAGCGTATGTTTGAATTCTTTTTATTTTTTCATGTTTGTAATTTATATATTAATTACATTTTATTTTTAGCTTTTGTGCTTTGGAGGTTAGCTTGTGAAACATAGAAGTGAGTGTGTGTGATTGAAGTTTTTTTGTTATTTTTATGTTTTAAATTTTATTTTAATAAATTATGTTTATATTTTATTTTTAATAAAAATATTTATGTTTTAATATTTATTTGTGTAAAATAAAAAATTCAATTGTAAACATTCACGTTAAGATAATTTAGTTATTTTTATTTAGTTGGTGATTGATATTATTAGGTGGATATTTTATTTAAGTAATACAAAAAATTATTTACAAAAATGATGTGAGATAAAATTATTTATTAAAATAGAAATGTTGTTCATATTTATTATAGATAATTATTTTAATATTTGTTTATTTATGTAAATTAAAATTTTTAGGTTTAAATATTTGAAACGTAATATTCTCATACTGTTTTTTATTTAAAATTGTTATATTTGGTTGGTTATGACTATAATAATGATGAATTATTGTTTTAGGATTTTTACATCAATAAAATAAATAAATAAATATTATAATAGGATAAAGGGATTAATATTCACAAAACTAGATAAAGATAACAATAAATAATTGGTGCTGCCTAACCTATCGGGGCATCGTATTTAAAACCCGAATACTACAGTACGTTTGGTTGGTTGTAATGGAATAGGGCTGTAATTGAATAGAGCTGTAATAAGTAATTCAACTATTTGATTGAATGAAATGGAATAGAACTGTAATAGTATTTTTGTGTTTGGTTGAATGGAATGATGTTGTAATAGCATAAGGAAAAAACTAAAATGACCGAATACCCTTAGTAGAATTTTTTAAGGTAAATGATTATTGTTATTGTTATTAAATTTTAATAAGATTATTATTCAAAATAATTTAATAAAAATAATAAATAGTTTAACCATATTTTAACATAATTATTATTAAATATAATTTAATAAAAATATAATTTAATAACATTCTTAATATAATTATTATTATATGAATTAAAAATCAAAATATATAATACTATAAAAATATATATAATCTACTTTTTTACTTTTAAACGCAATACATATTTAATGTGTTAAAATATCATTATCATTCTTGAAACAAATAATTTAATTATTCTACAATAAAATAATTAAATATTAGAAGTAATAAATAACTCATTGCTAAAAAATAATAAATAACTTAAGAATTATATTTCACATCCAAGCATAATATTCATATATTAACAAAAATTTACATGATTTCATTAGTTTATATGTCATAATCCATATGTTTTAAAATTTTACAACATCAAAAAGTTACATCATTGTAATGACATTCTATCATGTCATTATACTATCTAAATATTACAAACACAAAAAGTTATCAAAATATCAACACAACCATGATTTTTAATAGTCAACAAGAAATCTTCTGACCCATTCCGATCGCAAAACAGAAGGTAAACTAAAGAAAATGAGCATTTGCGTTGGATGATCTGAAATTTTGCTCAATGCTCGATAGCGTTCATCCTCAGTTAAACCTTTCACTTCACATAATGTTGGATATAATTTCAGAGCATTTTCTTAAATGGTCATTTCTGTCTTTTGTTGAATTACCACTTCGGATGCAATACTCTTACTAATTTCAAGGCCAACAGTCCGTATATTTTCCGCCAATAAAGCAACAGCATTATTAAATGAAGTAAAAAAATCACTTGCATCAAAAATCTTTTTTTTCTACTTTGAAAATGCAGAATCACCTTGGTTTCTAGCTGGTTGCGGTTGTGTAGGTGAAAGATCCATGTCATCCAAAGAAACATCAGCTTCGGATCCATGAAAATCGTTTCTTTCTTCATGAGTATTTGTAGCAGCTACATCCTCAGCATTTATTTCTTCAATAATATCAGCAGCTGTTTGAGCATCTTTTCCAGTGGCTCGATCTTTTGCGTAGATGGCAGTAAGTTATTCATAATAAGGGAAACTCCGATGTTTGAATTGAGCTGCTTATTTATAACTCTATAAAAATGAGAAATTCATATTAGATATAAATTTTGTCAAAATAAGATAATAAAGACTTGAAATAATTCTTACATTTATATATGAGTTCCACACCGCATCTTCAGCAACAACAAGCTGCCTATGCTCATCCCAACCAAAGCCGCTATTGTTTTTTTCCACTAAGCATGTCATAAACGATTGACCAATCCCTTTTCAATATCCTAATCCTCGATTCAAGATTAGGTTTAGCCTTCAAC
This sequence comes from Gossypium arboreum, assembly GCF_025698485.1. Lineage (NCBI taxonomy): Eukaryota > Viridiplantae > Streptophyta > Magnoliopsida > Malvales > Malvaceae > Gossypium > Gossypium arboreum. The sequence goes on from NC_069078.1 coordinate 28,805,942, forward strand.
ATGGCATTAGGTAAAACTTTTTCTAACATTTTTTCTAACTCATTTAAATAGCCAGCTTTGAATCCCGTATCTGCATTAAAGGTTCCAGCATTGTGCAAGTCGACCACACAAGCAACCAACGCAGCATCTTCTTCTGAAACCCATTTCCTTTTGGTTACTCGAGAACTCTGGGAAGAAACACTTGATTGGAAAAAACCTGACATAACTATCTTAAGAAAAAACACAAACGAAAATTAAGTTCAATATTATGCATCAAAAGGTCAATACTTTATAAAATTATAACACATGATGGATCAAAAGAAAATAAATTATCATTCAACAAGTCTAGTATAATACCAAAAAAAAAAACAATTCAAACACCAAAATAAAAATTGAATATTACAATACTAATTATATACGTGGGACTTAAACTCGTTACCATTAAATTAAGGTATCTTAAGTTAAATTGGGCTAGATTATGATACATTGGCGATTTATGTAATTCATCCCTCCCTATATTTGTAAGGATAAAAACAAAAGATATTTACAATAATTTATTTAGCTATTTAACTTTTTTTAATTATTTTAGTTTTTATTTAAATTTTTGGTTTTTCTAGCTTTTAAACTTGTGTTATTTGTCGAATCACGATCTCGGATCAATAAGTAATTAATTTTTAAAATATAAAAATTTTAAAAATTGTTTAAGAAAAACTAAAATGTATTAAAACCATTAAAATAAAAATTACAAAAAGCATTAAAACCATCAAAAATAGAAAGTCAAGTCAAAATAATGATTATGTTACAAGGATATATACAAAAGAGAATAGCACGAAACATTGCCAAGAAGCTAAATACTGTCACACAAGTACAAGAGATTTATATATTTCAATTATATTCAACAAGTTGAACAATGATTGGTTTATATTTAATAAATTAAAATTAAAAACATAAAATCACTATATTCAAAATTAATCTAATGCACACTTTCTATTAAAATGTCGAATCACTTTGCAAGTTGGCAACTACCCTACAATCTATATACAACAGTGCTCTACAGATGATGAGGATCAAATATTCATTTCATCTATGATTGCGGATATAGAACATAGAGACCACAATTCCCACAATAACCTGTACATAATCATGTTAAGCATCTCATGTTCTTATATATGATTTACACATTCCTTTCCGCTTGGAATAAAGCTTTCCCTCAAAATGCATTTCCTCCAATAACCTAACCAAGCATGATCCTTTACTGTCTTATGATTGCAGTTCTACTGTGTCTCAAACAATAACTATTCATGGAAAACAACCATACAATACGAATACAAACATTAGAATAACACCTTTGGTAGATGAGATATGAAGAGTATATAAATGTTGGTTTTGTCAGTGAGACAAAAGGTCAATCAGACAGAATTTTACTACATACAGTTGTTTGCCTCATTTCTGAAAAGTTGGAGAAATGCATCAGGCATTTTTGATAGAGTGATGAGCACTAATACTATGAGATGATCTAGTGGTTCCGTTTGGATTAGGCCTACTGGTAGTAAATTAAAATGCAACTTAGATACGGCTTGTATTATGGCTGAAGGGTCGACAAATTTTGCAGCTTTAATCTGAAATTTGGATGGTAATTTTATCAAAAATACTTTCTGGTCATTCTCTTTTATGGTTGAAGCCTAAATTAGCTATTGAGTTTGCACTCTCTAAACTTCTTTTTAGGCTGAAAGTATTTGGTACCGATAATATCATAATTGAATTTGATTGTTTTCATGTAATTATGGCGATTATTAATAGTAGTAGAGCCTTATCAGCATTTGGTTTATTGATTATAAATTGTAGAGCAATAGCCTTTCATTTCTATAATTTGTCCTTTTATTGGACGCATAAAAAAACTAATAAGAAAGTTCATAGAATCGTTAGAGTAACTTTAAAGCACCTAAAACCAAACAACAAAATTGAAATAATACCTGCCCTTTACTAATAATGGGGCGAAGCTTGCAACCTTCTTCCAATGAATCTAAAATTTTACCGCAATACTTTCCTGTCAAACAAATAACAAGCTTTGACTAGTCATGAATTGGAAATAGAAAAAAATATGTATATAACAAAACTAACGAAGACATGCTACAGGCTTTAAGTTCAAGAACTCATGGGAGCAGAATCTATATAATCGAATCCAACTCTATCCCAAGACTATTAACTCAGGGGGCAATTTTAATGCAAATTTAGTAAAGCATGCTCAAAAGACTAGAAAGCAGAAGGCTGACAAGTGTACGACAAAAACATTTACAGTAAAATTTACATTCAAGATAAGACTGCAGTTCACAAACAAATGTTAAACCACCTTCTCTATGTTCGCAAAGTTTCAAGGCAACCACCTCCAACAGGCCTTTGAAACAGACAAACAGTCCTAATAATAATTAAATACATCAAGCAATATTCACACTTAAGTGATTTGGAGATTTTCAGCTGATTATTACAATCATGAACTGAAGAACTCACCCGTAAGGCAGTGTTTTCTGCTATTTCTATAGTAGCATCACCAGCATTAGCAAATTGGTTTACCCAACCTGTAAAAAATTTGTAAGAACAAGTATGCCAATGTGAGTATGATATTTTATCTCATCAAAATACAACCAAACAAGGGCCTGCATAACAAGTGAAACAAAAGTAGTATGATTTCCCCTAGCTTTAGAACCAAATACTAAGAATATGCAAGTAGCCCAAGCCAGAACTTAAAATAGTTGATATTCAAATTGGATCAATGCTATCAATTAAAACTATCAAAGATGCAAGACAACAAAATCTCAAATGGATAACAATCAAATTATTGAAGTAATCCAAAAATTGTATCAAAATCCAAAACTTATTTTTCTTGACAAAAATAATAAAACCAGATTGAATTCAATGAATATAACAATCCGATTAAAAAAAGAAAAAAATGAGATCGGTATGTGTAATAAAAATACTAAACAACAAAAAGTTACTAGTATAAAAAAAGAAGCCAAAACGAAAAACTTAAGAATGAAGATAATGAATGCTCAATGCTTAGCAAATAGTAAAAAGTACCCTGAAGATAATTTGGATGAAAAACGAGTTTAAAGAGAAAAAAACTATGAGAATTCTTAAAGTTAAAGTATGAAATTTAATAAAAGAAATGGGAAAAAAATGCAAGAAATTGTTGGGAAGTTTGCTAGAGTTAAAGGAAGAGCAGTATGAAAAAAATAAAGATGAAGGAATGCAGTATATTATAATAGATGACAGATGAAGGTCAAATAAAAACCCTAGCCGCCTTACACAAAAATCCTAATTCATGAACAAAAGAAAAAAAGAATTTGACATGCAAAAGGCCAAAAGAAGACTAAACAAAGGTCTCAACTTTGAAACGCAGACAAGAAATCTGGGGTAATTATAAGGAAGGAGAAATAGAATCCTGTTTTAGGAGCTTGAAGTAAAAAAAGAAAACGTACCTTTGAAGAGATGAAGATGAAGGGCGGATGGATTCTTGATTTGGGGAAAAAGGTTGGAACAAATCTAGAGCAGAATTTTGGGGAGAAGAAAGCAGGCTATTTTGGTCCCAAAATTTGAAAATGTATTCGGCATGTGTGTTGAATAGCAATTCAGAGCCCTCACAGCTGAATACCTATTACAAGACGTGAGGGCATATGGCTGTAATAGCTAAGCTGCAGAATCATCTAAACAGTGAACCAAACGTATGAATCACTGTAGTGCGCGGAATAGGGCAGGAATGGAAGAGCAATTCCATCCAACCAAACATGATGCTAATTTCTTTTAACAGTATATACATAAAAATAAATAAGATATTTTTTATTGGTGTTGCCGATGTACTAGGTGGCACTATATTATTTTTAATAAAATATTTTTTAAGCAAGAAAAAAAATTCTGATATAATAAAATTTATTGGATATTGGAATCTAGGTCCCTGACCAATGATTCACTTCCGCAGTAGGCCATCTCGGGTTCCAATACCCAACAAATTAATTTCATCATTTTTTTCTGCTTTAAGTTTAAAATATATACAATATAAATATAATATTTGTTATTATAAAAGGGTAGGTTTGGTCCCCAACCCCTGCACATCCAAGTGAAAAAAAATTTTGAAGCTACTGCTAAAGTCTCCTTCTTTCTACCGAAGGTAAGGTTTAAGGCAAATTTTGAAACATTATCGGATTATGCGATCAAGATGGAGAAGATACTGGCTGCTCAAGCCTATATATTACAACTTATAGAGGGTACTTATGATGTATTCCAATAATAACAGAGTCCATTTGATGTATCTACCCTTACTTAGTAATTTGCAAGGTGCCCGTTCATATAGTTTGGATTCGACAGTACTAGGTACATTTTATCATGAGCTTTGTCGGGCTACAAAGCACAGAACTATCAATATAGGTGGTTGTCTGATACTGCTACAATATTGGGCGCTATACAGGATGTCATTTTTGGCATCAATGGGTCACTAAGTACATGTGTTTCCATTTGTAAATAAGTAAAACAAAAAAAAAAAAAAACTTGGATTAAGATTTTTTTTCATGAAAATATTTTCTATTGAGTTTGGTTTATATTTTTAGATGATATATTGTTTGGACATCGGGAAGTCAGAAACACTTATTGTATACCGAAAGATGATCGAGGCATACGTCGGGGATGGAGTAATTTAATTTCAAATCCTTAAATTATATTAATGTTATGTAATTATTTATTTATTAAATTACACTATAATAATTATTTTAATCATGTGTTTAATTGTGTAGTTCGTGTGGATGTCGTATATCGCGCCGGGATGTTGCTTCCGTCATTCCTCCGTCAGCTAGAGCACATGCAACTGTGTGGTGTGTTAACGCACCCATTATCAATTTTCAAATGGTGGAGTGGTATGTCGGGGATTGGGTGCTTCATCAATTCGGGCGTCGTCAACATATTCCGGACATTCCTATACAATTGGGAAAAGATGTCTACAGAATTGACAAGAAAGGGAAACATGCAAAGAATTTGGCATTAGAGCATCAACCATATATTGTTATGGAATGCCTAGTTGGAGAGATTGCTTTATTTGGAATCATGTCTTCCCGATTTCACTCCTCGAGGGACTACCAATAATGGTACGTGCGGAATGGATTGCCCTCCTTATATGGTGGTTGATTGATGTTAGTCCCTCCACATATGGAACGATGAGGTTCCCTACAAAATCGTCCTCGTCAGCAATCTCCTTCACCGCTTGAGCTCGAGCCCCAGCCCCAGCCCGATTCGACACCTTTGTTGTCATACACACACTCGACCGACACTTCTTATCATCTGGAGATAGGGGGTTGGCCCCAGTTCGAGCCGACACCTTCATTATCATATACACACTCGACTAGTAGTTCCTATCACCCAGAGATGGGGGTTGCTGTAACACCCCTAACCCGTATCCATCGCCGGAGAAGGGTTACGGAGCGTTACCAGAGTTTTTCAGAACGTTTATAGATAATTTAAGTCAAATCTTATTCATTTACCGAGATTATTCCTAACGTCCCTTAAATGGACCATCGACGCCCAAAATGAGCATTATAATCAAATCGGGAACTCAGAGAATTTTTCACAAAATTTTTAAAAATTTCCAAGATACAAGGCTCACACGCCTGTGTGGTCCAAGGCACATGCCCGTGTGACCCTAGGACACTGTAACAGCCCGATTTTGGGCCTAGTCGGGACAATGGTTTTGGAACCACTATTTCAAGGCTAGAGAAATTATTTTTAATGTTATTTTATGTGTTATGGCATGATTATATGAGTGTATCAAAAATTTTGGTGAAATAATTTTAGCGATTGCTTGCTTAATTTGAAAAAGGACTAAACCGCATAAAGTGCTAAAGTTTCGTTCTAGTAGCTAAAGGTGTCAAATAGCTATAGAACATTAAATTAGGGGCCTTTATTGAGTAAATAGACCATAAATATGTTAGTGGCTGATCAAGGAGTCAAAAATATTGTAGGGTCAATGTTAGGTGAAATGTTGGTGACTAATTTGACTAGTAATAAAATAAAATAAAGAAAAAAATGTATCATCTTTCATTTTCCTTCTTCCCCATCGAAAATACCAGAAAATAGGGGGTTTTGAGAGCTCAAAAATATCAGCAACTTATATCCCTTACGTAAGTGATTTTGATGGCCTTTCTTGATAATTTTTGTACTTTTGGGACCCTTGTAGCATAATCTAGCTAATGAGGGGACTATTTTGCAAAATGGTTGAAAGTATATGATTTTTCCATGAGAGTATTCATGTTTTTTTCTGAATTTTTATGGAAGAAAATGAATCTTGATTGTTAAATAAACAACTTTTGTGAAAAGATTTTCATGAAAACACCTAATATGGACCATTTTGTAAAGTTTGTTAAATGGATGAGAATTGTGTGAAATAATTGGAATTTTGAGTTGCTACAAGAGTAATAAAGGTTGTACTAGGCTTGGCTAATGAGGAAATTTGATAAAAATTATTTTACGAGCCTAGGGGTAAAATCGTAATTTTTGTGAAAGTCTAGAGGCAAAATGGTCATTTTCCTAAGTATGAATTGTGGAACGCTTAATTTAATGTGATGATTAAATGAGTAAATTTTATTATTTTAGATCAAGAAAATCAAGATTCAGATTTAAATCGAGAAAGTACGTGGTTTAGGACAAAAAGGGAATAATTAGCCGTTTTTGTATTCGAGGTAAGCCCGTGTGACTAAATAAGCATATTATCCATGTTATTGTAAATATACTTGAAATCTACCTTACTATGATTGTATTGAATTATATGTTGATGATATTGAGTATGAGAAAGTGATGCCAAATGTAAATAACATTTATGTGATGATTGGATACATTGGAAATTTGATGGAATATGATATTCCATTGAAACGAGTAAGATGTGCACAAATATTACAACTTTATCATTATTATGCATTTAATGATTGATTTTGCATAAATGTTTGAATGTGGCTATGAGTAATGTATGATGAGATTAAAATGGGAAACTCCCGGTTGAACCGTAGGAATAGATCAGATATTCATGCCATGATGCTAGGGAGATATGAGAGCTAGTGTAAGACTATGTCTAGGACATGACATCGGCCTTAAGATATGAGAGCTAGTGTAAGACCATGTCTAGGACATGGCATTGACCTCGAGATATAGGATCTAGTGTAAGACTATGTCTGGGGCATGGCATCGGCTTGATATGTGTCAATGTAAGACCATGTCTGGGACATGGCATCTGCACTGATAAATGAGAGCCAGTGTAAGACCATGTTTGGGACATGACATCGACCTCGATATACTAGAGTTAGTGTAAGACCATGTTTGGGACATGGCATCGACTTTGATGTGTGAGCCAGTGTAAGACCATGTCTGGGACATGGCGTCAGCACCTTATCCTATGCTTGAGGCTTATTGAATATTCTATAGTATTCCAAATGGTTCAACAGGAAATTTACGGTTTATGTCGGAATAAGAGAGGTTATGACCATGAGTGAGTGATACAGGTACTTACATGAAATTCATGAAATGCGTGCTCAATGTATGTTGTATGATTAGTAAGGAACGAAAATGAGTAAGCAATATTTATGATCATGTTGAAAGGGTATAGGTATGTACTAAAAATTCATGAGTGATGAGCTCGATATATATTGGACTTTTGGTAAGAATGTAAATGAGTAAGTCATACTTATGAGAATGACTTTGTGACGACCTTGTAAATATTAGGTCGATACCTATGGTGTATAATTATGTGGTAAATTTGATGGATGATTATGTGTAAGGATTTTAGGTCGAATTAAATTGGGACATGGTATGTTTATCCCTTCACCTTGTGGCCTAATGAATATGAAAAGAGAAATTGATTGGCATGAAAGCCTATTTAAAGATAATTATGAAAGTGTAAAATTAACATTGAAACAGTTTTGGACAGCAGCAGCAGTCTGACTTTGAAAATCCACCAAAAATTGTGAAAATTGAATTAGAGGCTGAATAAAATATGAAATTAAATCTTATTGAGTCTAGTTTCATATAGAAGAAACGATGTAAGAAAAAGAAGTTCATATTATGAGATATTTGAATTGCTGTGAGACAGAGTCAAAATGATTTCGAAATCCCCTATTCCAATTTGGGAAAATCATTAAAACTTGTAAAAAAATAATTATGGGTTATAATTTATATGCTTAGAATCCTTAATGAGTCTATTTTCAAAAAAAAAAAACAAAAGAGAACATCATATGAATCCCTTACGAGGAGATAATAAATTTTTAGTAAAGAGGGGTTGGAATTATCAAATAGCGAAATAGGGGTGATTTTAAAGAATAAACTGTACTTATTGGCTAGACCAAAAATTCTAAAAATTTTTTGGTAAGATTATATGTGAGTCTAGTTTTAGAGAAAATTAGTGGATCTTAATTTGGAGTTCCGTAGCTCCAGAAATAAATAATTTAGTGACTGCAACTCGAGAAAATAACTTGACTTGAACATAAGCAAAAGTGCAAATATTGTGGTATTACCTTGAGAAGCAAGTTGATAAATTTCTTATTAATTTTATACGGTCTTAATAAGCTATAAAGCTTACTCCCTTCCTTTCCTTTTCTTTAGTGTTGACAAGTTAGCTCGAGGTTGGAGGCCGTCGGAGGTAGCACCACACTATCAAACCATCACCTTTGGAATATTGATATATATATGCTAAGCGCCTTCAAGTGAGTGGCATGTATAGAGACTTGGTTTTTTTTTTTATGATATGTGTTAACATGACTAGCCAAATGTATTGGCCTATATTGAGTAATTTGTATATGGCCATGAAGGGTGGCTCGTATTGATTATGGTTTGTGAACCTATCTATCTATACTATGTTCTAATGTTTGTGATGTGATTATGCTTGTTGGCCATATATCATTGGTGTTATGAAATATGTGCATGATGAATGTTTTATGACCAATCTAAATGGTAATGACCATGAATTAAATGTGCAATATGGTAGTAAAGATATGAAGGATTAAGGGCAACTTAAAGGCTTGGAAAATAGCCTAAGTGTTGGCCACACGGGCTGAGACAAGGCCATGTGTCTCAACCGTATGGGGGATACGACCTTAACACATGGGTGTGTGGCTTGGTCATGTGGTCCAAATTATTTGCTGACGTCATAGTCAGAGAGTTACATGGCCTGAGGACACGGGTGTGTCGAAGGTACACGGGCGTGTGACCTTGTGTCATGGAAAAATTTTCTAAGTTTTCCTAAAACTTTCTAAGGTTCTCGGTTTAGTCACTAACTACTTTCAATGCATGTTTAGGGCTTTGTAGGCCCGTGTATGGGACGTTATGCATGTGTATGAAAATTTTTGATACGAATGAAATTTTGTAGCTCAGTTTTTTGCATGTTATGAATGATTAAGTCCGGTAATGCTTCGTACCCTGCTCCGGCATCAGACACTGGTAAGGGGAGTTACAGACACATCCGTGTTGCAAACCGTGTTCGACTCCATGTAACTCTCTGACTTGTGACACATGGCCTGCCACACGTCCATGTGCTAGGCCGTGTAACACACACGGCTAAGACACACGCCCTGTAACACCCCTTAACCCATATCCATCGTCGGAACAGGTTTACGGAGCATTACTAGAATTTTTAGAACATTTTTTAGATAATTCACATAAATTACTATTCATTAATCGAGATTATTCATATCGTCCCTTAAATGGACCCTCGAGGCCCAATACGAGCATTAAAATCAAGCCAGGACTTAATCGGAAACTCTAAGAATTTTTCGCGACATTTCAAAAATTTCTAAGTTACAGGGCTCACACGCCTGTGTGGTCCAAGGGACACGCCCATGTGACCCCGGGACACGCCCGTGCTGTGGGCCGTGTTCGACCCCATGTAACTCTCTGACTTGCTCACATGGCCATGCCACACGCCCGTGTGCTAGGCCGTGTGGTTAATTAATTTTCTTTGAAATTTGGTGTAGATTTTGTAACATCCCGATTTTAGGTCTAATCAGAACAGTGGTTTTGAGACCACAAATCCGAGGTCTATAGTTCTATGGAACTATTCTGTAAAAATCTTGTTTGAAAATTTCAACGTTTGGGCACTCAATTTAGTTTTAAGGACTAATTTATAAAAAGTGCTAAACTTGAATTCTAGATGTTAAAGGTGTCCAATTGCTATGAGATTTTAAATTAGAGGTATTTATATGAAATTAGACAATTAGTTAAGTTTATGGACAAAAATGGACTTGATTAGGTGAAATTTTAAAGAAATGCTTCAAGGGCATTTTGGTTATTTGGTAAATAAAAGAATAAAAAAGGAAAATCAAGTCAAAATTGGTGTCCATCTTCTTCACCATAGCTGAAATTTCCAAGCTCTCCGTAGCTAGGATTTCTTCAACTTTCAAGCTTGATTGAAAGTGCATCCTAGCCTCGTTTTTAATGCTCTTTACATTTTTAAAGTCGTATTCACCCGATCTTTCCATTTTTATCACTATTTTGAAGTAGGGTTCATGTTTAAAATTTTATCCATGTATGACATGCATGTGTTTTGATGTTTTATGGTAGAAAATGAAAATTTGATGTATAATAAACAATTTTTACTAGGTGATTTTTTATGGAAATGCATAAATTTATAAAAAGTTGTAAAATGGGTAGTAAAAGTCTCATTTAATGGAAAATATGGGTTGATATGAGCATGTATATGGTTCGGCTAGGCTTGGGTTACCAAGAAATTGAACACATTTTATTTTACGAGCCTAGGGACTAAAATGTAAAATGTCAAAAAGTTAGGGACAAAATGATAATTTTGTCTAGAATGCAAATTAATATAAATGTATGTGTGAAACGATGAATTAATAGTCGAATTTTCTTATATAGACTCGGAACCATCGATTACGGAACTAGATCGAGGAAAACAAAAGGTCTCGAAATAGTTGAGTTCGAATACTAACCATTCTCAAGGTAAGTTCGTGTAAGTTAATTTGGTATGTTTTTATGTTTTAATTGATTTGTGTGATTGAGATGATATATATATATGTAATGATGCACATTATGAAATAATCATAAGATGCAAAACATGAATAAAATGTCATTGTTCCAGTTGAGCATTGTATTTCGATGGATCATAATAATTTCCTTGAACTGAACAAAAATAATATAGAAAAGATTCAGCCTAGAAGAGTAATCCATAATAGGCTTATTAGAGCTAACATTATCGAAGGGATTTAGCTTGGACTGGTAATCTCGAAGAAGCTCTTGAGAGCAAATGCTAAAGACAGGATTTACCCTGGACCGGTAATCCTGTTATATAAATGTGGCTTGAGAGCGTGCTCTATAAATATGTGCTCAAGGAGCACTCTGGATGTAAATTGATGGACAATTGACATGAATACCTCAAGTATACTACCCGAGTCTCCATCGAGATTTACAATAGTTCAACGAGAGGAAATCTTGAAAAATGGAAATTGTGAAATGATATGAAAGTTTATATTATAGTGAGCTCATCTATGTTGGTTTGAATACTTCATGATGTATATGACTAACTTGTTTAATGAGTGAATGTATTTAGGTAACTTGTCAAAATTATTGATGGAATGAATGTGTATTATGCTTATTTGAATAATTATGACCGGTAAGTTTCTTTCCATTACGCGAACTTACTAAGAATGAAAATGCTTACCCCATTTTACCTTTCCTTATTTTATAGTGCTCGTAAGGCTCGCGAAGGTTGGAGGATTTGATCGGAGCAAGATCACACTATCCACAAATCTCCTTTTGGTATAGCTAATGGCATGTATAAGCTACTTGGTATAGATGAAAGCTTGTAAGTAATATTTTGTGACTTAGCCATTGGAATGGCTAAGGATGTTTAAGTGGTGCATGTATAATGTTAATGTATGTCCAAATTCTTAAGTGTCAAGTATGGTTGATGTGACATTTTGTAAATGGCTATTGAAATGGGCTAACATTGGTTTAAATTGATATGCATATGATGATGTCTTTCATGGATGTGGAAGTTGCATGATATGAGTTAATAAGTATGTAAATGATGTGTGGATCCCTTGGTTGTGGCTGAATTGGTTGTATGTTTATACTTGGGATGGTATTACATGTTGTTGTGTAGGTTGTGAATGGAAGGGTGGCAAAAAGGCTTGGTAAATAGCCCTATTTTTGTCCAGTCGGGTAGACACATGGGCGTGTGTCTAGGCCATGTGTGACACACAGCTTACTCCTTAGGCAGGTGTTCCGGCCGTGTGTCCCCTGCACCTTAATTGTTGCAAAATAGAATGCTCAGTATCAAGCATACGGGCAGAGACATAGGCGTGTGTCTCAGCCGTGTAGACGACACGGCCTTGAACACAAGCGTGTGCCCTGACCGTGTGAAGTCTGCACCTATTTTATGAAAAATTATGAAAATTTATTCGACCACATGGCCTAAACACACGGGAGTGTGCCTTGGCCGTGTGGCTTCAATTTGTTGCTGACGTCATAAACAGATCGTTACACGGGTTAGGGACACGAGTGTGTGTGACCACACGGCCTACCCAACGGGCATGTCCCAAGCCACATGGGCGTGTGACCCCTGTTTTGATGAAAAATTTTCTAAATGTGGGAAAGTTTCCTAAAGTTCTCAGTTTAGTCCCAAACCACTCCTAATGCATGTGTTGGGCGTCGTAGGCTCGTTTAAAGAACGATATGAATGTTTTGAAAAAGTTATAAATTTGAGTGGAAATTCATGTCTCAGTTTTGAATGTTTGTTGAGTTAATTCCGGTAATGCCTCGTACCCTGTTTCGGTGTCGAATACGGGTTAGGGGCATTATAGGTTTCACACGGCCATGACACACGCCCGTGTTCCAAGCCGTGTCATACACACGGTTGAGACACACTCCCGTGTCTTTGCTCGTGTGCTCAATTTTGAGCATTCGGTTTCTCAAATTTAAGGTGCAGGGGACACACAGCCTAACCACACGCCTATGTACCAGGCCGTGTGTCACACACGGTCTAGACACACGCTCGTGTGTCTGCCCGTGTGGACAAAACAAAGTCATTTCTAACTTCATTTCTCACCCAAAATCACACCAATGACTTGCACTTAAACTCATATCCAAATACCAACCATTTCTGTAATATCCTGATTTTGGGCCTAGTCGGAATAGTGGTTTCGTGACCACAAAATCCTAGATAGAAATAATTATTTTATGATTATTTTAAGGTCTATGATATGATTGCATGATTGTGTGAAAATTTAGTGAAGAAATTTTATGCATAAAATGCTTAAATTGAAATTAGGGACTAAATCGAATAATTTGCAAAACTTGCATTCTAGAAGTTTCTAGTATGAAATTGTTTTGAAATATTAATTAGGAGGTCTTAAATAGCAATTTTACCAATTTCTAAGTCTATGGACAAAAATTGGACATGGATGGAATTTTTGGAAAGTTTAGTAGTAAGGGCATTTTGGTCATTTAGGGGTAAAATGAATTAAGATACAAAATTAAAAGCCAATTTTGCTCATCTTTAACCCCATGGCCGAATGTAGCAAGGAAAAACCATGGCTAGGGTTTTTCAAGCTTCCAATCTCGATTGTAAGTCCGTTCTAGCCTCGTTTTTAATGATTTTTACGTTTTCGGAGTCCCGGTGCTCGATTTAGCTTATGCTAGCAATAATTCAACCTAGGGTTCATATTTGGAAAAATACCCATAGGTGAAATTTGTGTATTTTGGTGTTTTATGATAGAATATGAGGTTTTAAATTATGTTAGACAACTTGTACTACTCGGTTTTAAGTGAAAACGAGCAAAAGGGCTTAATCGGTAAAAATACCTAATAGTCATAAGTACATGTTAGAGTGAGAATTTGATGTTTCCATAGAAGGGAAAAATGATCAGCATGTCATAAAACATAAGAAAATAGGCTGAAGTTTAATTTACGAGCTTTGTGGAAAAAGTGTAAATATGCAAAAGTTTAGGGGCAAAACTGTAATTTTTCAAAAATATGATTTTGGGTCAATTTGTATAATGTGAGTCCTAATTAGACTATATTTTAAATGATAGAGCAAGGAAAACTAAAATTCGGGCTAAAATGGAGAAAATACCAAGTTGTGGACGAAATGGTAAAAGTAGCCATTTTCGCATACGAGGTAAGTTCATGTGTAAATAATGTAGCATAATTGTTATTTTTAAGTTATTGATGTTAATTATATGATATGATGATTTTTAATCGTGAAATATTATGCTTTGTGGTTAATGTTGAGTAATATGCAAATTATGTTTACTACTTGATAAATATGAATTGCTACCGAGTATCGGTTCCGATATTACATGGAAGACGGCAAATGTGAGATCGAGGAAAAAAAAGCCCGTTTGAACCTTAGGAATAGATTAGGATACAAGTGACATGCCACTAGGATGGTTGAGCATCCGAACTCGTTGAGTTGAGTCCGAGTTCACTTATGGATGCAAATGTCCGAACTCGTTGAGTTGAGTCCGAGTTCGTGAGATGTAACTAGGCATCCGAACTCGTTGAGTTGAGTCTGAGTTCACTTATGGGCGGGTTACATAGTAGCTTGGCTACATATGTGGCACTTATGTGCAAACTTTCCATGTATCCGAATTATATTCCGATGTGTTTAACGGGTAAAATTCTACTCAAATGGAGGAATACTCGAGATGAAAGGGACGTATTGGTAAGTGTTGTGAAATGAATACTTTGAACAGGTATGTACTTAACCCTTGGGTTGAAAAATCGATATAACAACAATATGGTAAGATGATAAATGAAAATGTGATATGAATGTCTTGGTGATGATTATGCAAATGATGTTTTATGTTTGCTTATATGGTTATGTTACTTGCTATTTGCATGTGAACTTATTAAGCATTTATGCTTACTCCCTCCTTTTCATTCTTTGTAGTTTTGACAAGCCAGCTCGGAAATCGGGAACGGTCGGAGGCTCGCTCACACTATCCGTATACCATCTTGGCATAATGGCTTGTATATTTTGAGTATAGCATGTATAGCATTATAATCATTTTGTATATATGGTCTTATGATATGGTTATTGAGTGGTATGGAAATGCTTGGTAATGATTAGCCATTGGAATGGCTAATCATGATCATATTTGGTGTTATGTATGCTAAATTGCTAGCTAATCCATGGAAACCATGAAATAGGTAAAATTTACCATAAAATAGATTCAAACAGTAGCAGTGATGTGATTTTGAAAAATCATTAAAAATAGTAGAGATACAATTAGATGATGAATAAAATATGGAATTGAAGAGTTATGAGTCTATTTTCATATGGATGGAACAAAACGGGTATATGAGTTATATTTTATGAGATGTTTAAATTTTTGTGAAATAGGTCCAGAGCGATTTCTGGATTCCATGTTTTGAGTTTGGAAATTCACCATAAATTTTACAAAGATAATTAGAAGTCATACTTTATACGTACAGATTCCTTATTGAGTCTAGTTTTATTAGAAACAAACGTCATAGTCATTGAAGCTCTGTACAGGGAGATATCTGATTCGTAATACAAAGAGGTCAGAGTAGTCGAACCCTGAAACAGGGGAGAATTTAACTAATAAACTGCACAAATTGGCCCAACCAAAATTTCTATAAAAACAGTATTAGATAGATATATGAGTCTAGTTTTAGAGAAAATTTACGGAATTGTATTTCGAGTTTCAGAACTCGAGATATGATTTTTAAAGCGACTGTGATGTAGTTAGCCAGCTTGTCTGGAAATTTTAAAATGAATTGTATGAGCTGTTTAAGTAATGAATTAAGTCTGTTAACACCTCGTGTTCGACTCCGGCGACGGTCTCGGGTACGGGGCATTACAATTTCAAACATTCAAATTAAGCAAACCCTATCATTCAACATGACATATCATTACATGCATACATGTTTATAATTTTACCTTGGTATATTTCATATGTTAGGCATAATTGGAACAACCATTTAACATACATATAGCTACCATAGTATGACATTACAAGTATATCAAAAACTACCATTACTAGCCATTCCAATGGCTAGATTACAAAGCACATATTTAAGCCATCTATGGCCAAGTTAGCCTATACATGCCATTATACCAAAATGATTTTACAATATGTGTCCAAAATAAGCTAGTGGATAGTGTGATGATGCTCAAATGACCTCTAACCTTCGCGAGTTTCCAAGCACTATAAAACAGGGGAAAATAAAATAGAGTAAGCATTACATGCTTAGTAAGTTCGTATAATAGAAACTATACTTACCAATCTCGTTTATTAAATCTAAGCATGCAATACCATGTTTTCCATCAACTTGGCAAAATTGCCTAAACACATGCATTCAATCAAACATGTTAGTCACAAAATTTTCATATACATCAAGTAAACATAGATGAGCTCATCATACAATATTCTTTCAAGACATTATCATTTCATCCCATAATTCTCTAATCATGCCAAGAGTTTTGTCCGTTGAATCATTGAAATTCCGATGGATACTCAAGTAGTACACTCAAGGTGTACAATTCAATAACCCGTCAATTCTTATTCAAGAGTACCCATTAGGACATTTAATCAAAGAACACACTCTTAAGCCACATATCGTATTATAGGATTATCAATTTAGGCTAAATCTTTTATGTAACGTATGCTTAGAAGAGCTCTATAATAACCCAATTTTGGTGAAATCGAAACAGTGGTTTTGGGACCACAAATCCAAGCCAAAAATAAATTTTTATTTTTATTTTTATTTTATTATATGACCATATTATGATAGACATGTCATGTGAAAATTTTGATAAGAAAATTTTATCGATTAAATGTTTAATTACGAGAAGGACTAAATCGCATATCATGCAAAAGTTGAATTCTAGTAGCTAGAAGGATCAAATAGCTATGGAATTCAAAACTAGAGGTCATTATATGGTAATTAGACCATTAATAAAAAGTTAGTAGATATATTTGGATGATTCATCCATGGAAAATTAGAAAAAGGCTAAGGACTAAATTGGAAATCAAGATTATTAAAAGATGTTAAATTATTAAATAGAAAATAAAAATCATTTTTATCATATTCTTCCCCAAAATATTACATGGAAACCCTAAGAGAGAGAGAAGAAACTTTCATGGTCAAATTGGGTAAGTTTCCCTGGCCCGTTTTTAATAATTTTAATATTTTTAAAACCGGGATAGTCTAATCTATCTATTTGGGGTATTAATTTGAAAAGTTACCAAAGAATGGAAAATGGGTCATGGATGTATATGTTGAAAATTAGAAATTTATGGTAGAAAATGAAAGGTTGTTGATAGATAAACAACTTTTACAAAGTGATTTTTGATGAACACATGATTTAGGGACTAAAATGTAACGTTGTGAAATTTGATGAAAAATTGTGAAATTTTATGAATACATGAGCTGTAAATTTTGTAATGGGATTTTGGTTAGGCTTGGAATAGGTAGTAAATTGCACAAATTTTATTTTCCAAGCCTAAGGACAAAATGGGAATTTATGGAAAAGTCATAGGCAAAATGGTAATTTTACCTAGGATAAAAATTGAGTCCACTTGAATATAAAATATGATAAATTGATGTCAAATTTACTCGTATAGATTTGGATAGACCAAATTCGGAGCTAGAACAAGGAAAAGAGGAAAAAGTCGAATTAGTAGATTTTTCGTACATGAACAATTGTCGAGGTAAGTTCGTGTAACTAAATTGTGTTTATTTACATGCTTGTATTGATTGTGTTTATTTAAATTGTATAAACATCATAAATATGTGAAATGATTACATATCCGATGAAGCTCGATTAATAAAAATGTTTAAATTAAATGATAATGCCCGATAGATGATAAAAGATAAATGATGAGAATGTTACTTATATGCTTGAAATGAATATGGAATGTGTTTATTTAAATTATATGAATGTTATAGATGTATGAAATATATACATGCTGGAAAATGCTTGAAAATGTTAAATCTCATTTGAATAAATAGATATCGATGGATATGTGATTTCTCGAAATAAATGAGGTCCTACATTTGTTGCCGACGAGATTTTGCTCAGATGAGTAATCCTATTGACCTCATTTATGAAAGGATTTACCCAGACGGGTAATCTTGATATAAGTCCTTTCGAACATATGTTATGTATTGGATTTAGCCCGAACAGGTAATCCAGATCAAGCTCTTTAGAGCATATGTCATAAAAAGGATTTACCCTGAACTGTAACTGTGACAGCCCAAAATTGACCCTAGTCGGGATGTGGTTTCGGGACCACAAAACCGAGGCATAAAAATAATTTAAAATTTATTTTGATGCCTATGATATGTGCTAAATTGTGTGTGACATTTTTGATGATTTGATTTAGTGTTATAAATGTGAATTTCACTAGAAAGGGCCTAGTAGTAAACTTTGAAAGTATGATAGGAAATGTGTGATGACTAATTAAAGCATGCATGCAAAACAATGGACTTGCATGTCAAATACCCCTTTTATAGGTGGTGGCGGCCATGGCAAGAGAGGATGGGCAAAACATGTCATAAACATGTTTTGTTGGTGCATTAGGGAGAAATAATAAACAAAGGAGTATGGGTAAGAAAAGAATGAAAAAAAATGTGTGTGAGTGTGGTATTCCCCCATTGCCGTGAGTTGTAGAGAAAGAAAGAAAAAATTTGTTCATCCTTTCTTTGAGCCAAAACTAAGGAAGAAGGAGGATTTTTGCTCCATTTTGGTTTAGAAGAGATCTAGAAGGAGATTTGGCTATACTTGCATCAAGATTAAGGTATGTTTGAGGTTGTGTCATGAGATTCATGCATGTTTTAGTTGCTAACTTGATGTTCATGTTAGCCCATGGTCCAAATCCTTGTTGTGCCATGGAAATGGTATTTGGCCAAGGTTGATATTGTGTTAAATCCATTGCATGCTAAATGTGAAGCTTGTTGATGATGCATGCAATGATGGATTGACTACTCTTGAAATTTCTTTTAGCATTCTTGAGTAAGACATTGAATCCTTTGTTTAACCATGACCAAAAAATTAAAAGGGGTATGGTGTGTGATGTATTCGGCCATGGTATGCTCATGAGCATGGTTTATGCTTCTTGCATGTTAGTTAAAATTTGTGTTTTGGATGGTTATGGACACCTTGAAATTCGGCCTTGCACCTATATGTGTATATATGTTTGCACATGATGTTTTGGTTATGAAGTAAGTGATAAATATGTTTGTTTAAAGAAGAAAGTGTTGAAGAATGTTTGTGAAATTGCAAGTACATTCGGCCTAGTACACATATGATGTGAAAATCTTGCAATTTATTGTTGATTTTGTGCAAGTATGACTCAGTATAATCGGCCACATGAGGGGAATTATTGTGCATGCATTCGGTTAGAGGCAAGCTTAATGGTGCCTATTCTTGACTTAGGTAATCGGCTACCTTGTTGTGAGCTAAGGCCGAATGTGTGCGTAATTAAAGAAAATTGACTAAAGTGCTTAGTTATGTGATGTTGAGTCAATGATGTGTGTATTCAGCCAAGGCTAGGCGAGACTTTAATAAATTGAATTTGTTTGAATTAGCTCAAGAGCTTAGAGGGCCACAATTGGATAAGGGGAAGGAAAAAGTGATCGAATAGCCGTTGAAGCCGTTCGACAACATCCGAGGTAAGTCTTCAAGTAATGACCCTACTTGAATTATGTGAAATGAAATTATGGATGTGTAATGATTACTAATATACGTGTGTATGAGTATTTGAATGGTACCCGGGCTAAGTCCCGAAGGCAATTACGCTAGTGATTATATTTGTGTTTGAGCCTTAGTAACGAAAATGAAACATGAATGTGTAATGATTATGGATGTATGTGTGCATGAGCAATTGAATGATATCTGGGTTAAGACCCGAAGGCAATTGTGCTAGTGACTTTATCCGGCTAAGACCAAGGCATTCGTGCAAGTTGTTATATCCGGCTAATACCAAGGCATTTGTGCGAGTCGTTATATCCGGGCTAAGACTCAAGGCATTCGTGCGTGTGGTTATATCCGGTTGTATTCCGAAGAAGCTTGGGTTGAAGGTGAGCGTTGGTTGCTGTAATACATTTAATTAGTACGCTCGAAAAGCCCAAAGGATAAGGTATGTTTACATGTGCAATGGAAAAGTCGATACGTTTGAATAATATTCGTCAATCGACTAACGAATTTTCAGCTCTTGAATTGGTTGATATCTTGTGAATGTATATGTTGATGAAGTGTGAAGTAAGTATGATTATGTGAATGTGTATTAATGAAATGATTCATTTGGCTATGTGAATGTAATGCTTTAGTTAAAGCCGATTTCATTGCTTGAGATTTACTAAGCATAAACATGCTTACCCGTTGCTTTGGCTCTGTTTTATAGATTTTGCTCGCTAGCGATCGGATTCGGGATCATTGAAGTGAAGTCATCCACACTATCAAACCCCCTTTGGTACTCTTTTAGTTGAACTTTGGATATGGCATGTATAGGACTACCCTCGGTTGTTTTCAAGTGCTTTTGTGATGTATATGTGTACGGCCATGCGAAAATGGTTCGTAAAAGTGGAGTACGGAATTAGACCATTTGTGGTTTGTAATTTTATATGGTTTCATGATGTTATTATGGATTGGAATGGGAGTGTTGGTCACATGATCAGCCATTTGAATGGCTAAACATGATCATAGGTGGACCTATGTATGACTAGACTATAGTTGGTCCATGGAAACTACAAAATAGGTAAGGCCTACCTTAAAAACAGATGCTGCCAGTTGCAGTGATGTGGATGTGAAAAATCACCAAAATTTGTAGGAAGGGTATTAAATTGTGAATAAGTTATGCAAACGAACCTTGACGAGTCTATTTTCATATGAAAGTAACGAAACGATCATATGAACAGTATACCGAGAGATATTAAAGTTCTCGTGAGACAGGGACAGAATGGTTTCTGGGTCCCCTGACGCGACTTTGAAAATTTACTATAAATTATCCAGAAAGAATTAGAAGTCATGCCTTATATGTGCAGATTCCATTTTGAGTCTAGTTTCATTAGAAACAAACAAAACCAGTATTAAAGCCCGGTACAGAGAGATATTCAAGTTGTAACGTGCGAAGGTCAGTGTAGTCGACCCCTGTAACATGGGTGACTTTAACTAATAAACTGTACCAATTGGCCCAACAAAAAATTCTAGAAATAAATCCATGGATGGATATATGAGTCTAAATTCAGGGAAAATTTACGGAATCAGTTTCCGAGTTTTGAAACTCAAGATATGATTTTTAAGGCGACAGTGACGCAGTTTTCCAGCCTGTCTGGAAATGCCAAATTGGTCGGTACTTTAAGAGGATTTGTCTCGTTAACCCCTCGTGTCCGACACCGGCGATGGTCTCGGGTTCGGGGTGTTACAGTAACCTATTGTTTATATATATATATGGCTCGAGAGTGTACTCTCTAAAATAGTGTATGGGTACCATTGAACATGAATTGACGGATCCTGATTTGTACACCACGAGTATACTACCTGTGTATCCATCGATATTTCAATAAATTCATCGGGTAAAGGTTCTTGACATGAGAAAATGTGAATAAGAGATGAGTTATTACACATATCGGCTTGAAATACATGAAAATGATGATACGTGATAGTTGATATATGGAAATATGAAATGATGATATTGTACATGGAATTTATTTGATGAGTGTGTACATCCTTGATTTTAGACTTGTACACCTAGAGTGTACTAATCGTGACCTTGATATTCCGAGTAAAATGAGTAAAGTTCTAACATGAAATAATCTGAATGAACTATTATGAAATTATACTTGCAATATAAAGAGATGATTTATACATGTTAAATGAATACATGTTGTGAAAAGCATATGTGTATGGAAAATTGATTGTTGTTGAGCCCATATATGTTTGATGATATTATGGAATATATGACTAACAAGGGCAATGAGAATGTGTGTAGGGCTTGAGATCAAATTGATTGATTATGCCTTACATAGTTACCTCAAAATAGAATTAATGGTAATTTAAGTACCATGTTATACAAACTTACTAAGCATTTTATGTTTACTTAGTTTTATTTCCCTCTTTTAGAGTAAATTGGAAGCTCGTTGGATTGGAAGCTCAACAGAGATCACTCATACTATCTTTTGCCCCATATTGATATAATATGGTAAATCAATTATGGTTGTAATGGCATGTATAGGTTATATTGGCTATATTGGCATGTAAATGTAAATGATGCTTGTAATCTAGCCATTGGAATGACTAGTAATGAGTTGTCTTGATATACTTGTAATGTCAAACTATGGTATATATGTTATGTAGTTGATCAAAATATGTTTAACACATGGATTGAACCAAGGTAAGATGGTAAATATGTATGCGTGCATTGATATGCTATGTTGAATGATGGAAAGCACTTAATTTGAATGCTTGGAATGGTTGGATTGTACTTGGTATGTTTTAGTGCAGGAAAATGGTGAATTTTGGTGACAAATGAGGCTAGGAAATGACTTTATTTTGTCCACATGTGTAGACACACGGGCGTGTGTCTAGGTCGTCTGTGACACACAGCTAAGTACATGGGTGTGTAGTTAGACCGTGTGTCCCCTACACCTTAGTTTTGAGAAATAGAATGCTCAGAGTTGAGCAAAAGGGCAGAGACACGGGCGTGTGTCTCAGTTGTATGTGCTACATGGCCTAGAACACGGGTGTGTGTCTTGGCCGTGTGAAACCTACACCTAATTTCGAATTGAATTAATTAACTACACTGCCTAGCACACGGGCATGTGGCACGGCCATGCGCACAAGTTAGAGAGTTACACAAGGTTGAACATGGCTGTAGCACGGGTGTGTCCTAGGGTCATACGGGCGTGTGAGCCCTGTACCTTGGAAAATTTTTGAAATTTTCTCAAAAAATTCTTAGAGGTTTCGATTAAGTCCCGTCTCGATTCTAATGCTCGTATTGGGCCTCGAGGGTCCAATTAAGGGATGTTTTGAATGATCTTGGTAAATGAATAGTAATTTACAAGAATTATCTGAAAATATTCTGAAAGTTCCCGGTAACGCCCCAAATGTAACATCCCGATTTAGGGTCTAGTCAAAATAATAGTTTCGAGACCACAAATGTAACACCCTTAACCTGTAACCGACATCGGATTAAGGTTACAAGGCATTACCAGACAGACAAAACATTTCTGACCAATACAGAATAACATATATTAAATATCATTAATACAGAGGCATTCATCAACAATTCATTTATTAATACGGTCTACGAGACCTAAAACATACATTTAAGAAAGGTCGGAACTAAAATGAATACATTTAGAATTTTTAGAACTCAACCAATTCTTTCAAACTGTTAAAGTCACACGCCCGTGCGACTAGGCCGTGTGTCACACACGGGCATTAGACACGCCCATGTGAACCAGCTGTGCTAAAAATAGGTCCTATACTGACTTTTTCACACGGCCAATAGGCACACCCGTGTACTATGACCGTGTGATACTTAGCTAGCTACTGACTGTAGCCCACGGCCATATGACATGTCCGTGTGTCAAGACCATGTGGTTCTTAGAAGAATACTGCTTTTCTTACACAGCCACAAGGCACGCCCGTGTCCCCTGACCGTGTGGCACCAAGCAGGCTTGGTTTAAGCCAACTTGCCACCCCTAAATGGGTCTTTTCTACTATCAATATTTACAACATTCATGTGACCATTAACAACCAATTTCATGCTCAAAACATGCTTCATTATAACAAAAACATATTAGCTCATGAAACACTACAAACATACACCATTTGGCACCATTAACCAAATACCAAAACCATATACAACATTTCATTTGCTAGCCAACTCTCATGGCATAATACATACACATCAAAACTTATAAACATAGACCTTCTAGCCTATACATGCCATACTTTAAAATATGTACACTTTCAAAAGTACCAAAATGAGATCGATAGAGTGGTGACAATCCTCAACTATCCCCAAGCCTTCAATAGCTATGATAACTATAAAACAAACAGTAATCACAAAGAGTAAGCTACAAAGAGCTTAGTAAGCTAAATACAATTGGTCTAACTACTAAAGCATGTAACTACAGTTTAACCATAAAAGATTCATAACCATTTCATAAAGTAATTCATACTTAACCATGCACCTTTGTTTGCATATATGTCATGCTTCATTTCCAATTCCATACATATTTCACAAAGACAGAGTTTTTCTTATTTGGAAATTTAGTACAATACCAACGTACCTGCATAGGTTATACATTTCATATACTCATATTTCATACGCTATCATCAGACGGTTCAGAAACGATACAGATGCTCATAAACAAGTACAATGCCGAAGTCCTGGACGTGGTCTTACATGTAACTCAATATCGATGCCTCTGTCCCAGACAAGGTCTTACACGAAATTAGATACGATGTCGATGTCCCAGACATGGTCTTATACGTAAATCTCAATCGAGGCCTGTGTCCCAGACACAGTCTTACACGATGTCAAAGGCAGATGTCAACTTTGCTTAGGATCATATAGAGATTTTCAAATATTATCATATTATCATACTTTACTCCAAAGATATTCATCAGGCACTCAAGGCCATTCAATACGGATTTCGTACGGAACGAGTCGACTATTCGACTATTTTAGGCTTTCCTCGATCTAAGTCCGATTTTCTTTGTTCTTGATCTAATACATTACAAATTCAACCATTCAATCATTCATTTCATTCAATTTAATCTATATACACATATTTAGGGCACTTTGTATTTTAGCCCTTACATTTTCACACATTGACAATTTAGTCCATTTTTACAAAATCACAAATATGCAAAATTCACTAAGACTATAACTTGGCCGAATGTACATGGCTTCCATACTAGCCCAAATAACATATTTAATTTGCAATTTAGTCCTTCAAAACCTCATTTTCACAAATTAGCCCAATTAGCTCTATTTCATCAAAATTCAAAGACAAAACTTATACATCATCTACCAAGCCTTCATAATTTATCCAAAAACATTTCAAAACTCATGATATCAACAATGGCATCTCATGAAATCTTTAACAAAAACAGAAATTCAGACATGGGTTTTGAAGAACACGAGGCAACGATCATAGAAACATAGAAATTATAAAAAACCGATCAAAAGAACATACTTAATTGATGCTTGCGAGTGTCGAAACCCTAAAACTTTTTTTCTTTTATTTTTCTTTTGATTTTCGGAAAACATCCCCCATTATGAACACATTTCATGTTTTATTTTTATTTAATTATACATTATAAACCATTTTCCAATTTTGCCCTTTAATTAACAAATAAAAATTCCATCCACTAATGTCCATACTTGTCCATGCATTAGTAAAATGGTCCAATTGACATGCAAGGACCTTTATTTTAAAAGCCAAACCAAGCAAGTGCTTTAACATTTAGCACTCAACTTTTACACTTTACGCGATTTAATCATTTTTCATAATTAAGGACAGAAACAGACAAATTAAATCACAGAAATTTTTCATATATAAATTCACATATCTCAGACATGGAAAATAATATTAAAATATTTTTCAGACTCGGATTTGTGGTCCCGAAACCACTATTCCGACTAGGGTCAAAAAATCAGACTGTTACAACAAATGCGATGTAAGAAAATTTATTTTTATTATATTTTTATGGTCTACGATTTCAGAAAATGATTTTGTGAAAATTTAATTTGAAAATTTTGACATTTGGGCACTCAATTTAGTCAAAAGGACTAAATTGTAAAAAGTACAAAAGTTGAGTTCTACATGCTAAAGGTGTCCAATTGTTATGAAATTTTAAATTGGAGGTCCTTATATGGTAATTAGACCATTTTTTAATTTTTTGGACAAAAATGTACATGAAATGGTTGAAATAGAATATTTTTAAGTTAGGGGCATTTTGGTCATTTGGTAATTAAAATAATAAAAAGGGAAAACAAAAGCCAAATTTATGCTCATCTTCAACCTTTGGCCAAAATTTGCATGGAATCCATGGCTAGGGTTCTGTTCAAGCTTTCCAAGCTCAATAGTTAGTTCGTTCTTGCCCCGTTTTTAATGATTTTTACGTTTTTGGGATCCTTGAAGCATGATCTACCTATTTCTAGCCTTATTTTGAGTTAGGGTTCATGTTTAAAAATTTACCCATGTGTGAAATGTGTGTATTTTGATGTTTAATGGGGGAATATGTAAATTTGATGTTAGAGAAATGACTTTTACTAAGTGATTTTTGGTGAAAATGCATAAAAGGGCCTATTTGTAAAAGTTATAAAATTTGTCATAAAAATGTGGTTTAGTGGAAATCGTAGGCTGCTATAGTTATGAAAATGATTCGGCTAGGCTTAAAGAGTGAGTAAATTAAATAAAAATCATTTTACGAGCCTAGGGGCAAAAGTGTAAATATGACAAAGTTTAGGGGCAAAAACGTAAATTTTCCATAATGTAATTTTTGGATCACATTGAATAATTTTACTAATAAATAAGTTAAATGTGATGTTTTAGATCAAAGAAAATGAGGTTTGGACCAAGAACGGGGGAAAACACACATTTGACAGTTAGGTCCTTTTCACTATTTCTGGTATCGAGGTAAGTTTGTATGAAAATAATGTAACATGCTATTATTATTATATGTCTAATATTTAAATATTGCATGAAATGTATATGTATATGTATATTTATTTGTCTTTATGAAATGAATTCACGATGACTCAATGATATTTGACAAAGTTTTGAGATAAGGTCCCGTGTAAGACCATGTCTGGGACATGGCATTGACATAGATATGAGACCCCGTATAAGACCATATCTGGGATATGGCATCAACGTTGATATGTGAGCCAGTGTAAGACCATGTTTGGGACATGGCATCGGCATTGATATGTGAGCCAGTGTAAGACCATGTTTGGGACATGGCATCGACATGGATATGTGAGCCAGTGTAAGATCATGTCTGGGACATGGCGTCGGCGTTGATATGTGTGCTAGTGTAAGACCATGTCTAGGACATGGCATCGGCACTAACATGAGATTTCATATAAGACCATATCCGGGATGTGGCATCGATATTGGGATCTATATAAAACCATGTCTGGGACATGGCTTTGGCACTCTATTTGGTGCATGATGATTCCAAACATCCTTTAGTATTCCAAGTGGTTTAACAGGTAATTCAAAGATGATATCAAAGTTGTGATAAGGAATGATTATGTCATGATGTAGTACAGGTATGTACTCAAAACTCATGAGAAATGATTCGGTTTAAGATGCACCTTTGGTAAGGATGCAAATAAGTAAATCATGTTTATGAGAATGATTTTTGTGATGACCTTGTGTTCATGGGTCTATGTTTATGAGGTATAAATATATGGTAAATTTAATTGATGATCATGTGTGAAGCTTTTAAGCCAAATCGAATTGAGATACTATGTGTTTATTCCTTTAATTTTGTGGTCCAATGAATAACGAAAAGAGGAAAGGATTGACATAAATGCCTATTAAAAATGGTTATGAATGTATGGATAGATAAGAGTTTTTCGACATTTGAATGATGTTAAGCTATATGCTTGGAAATGTGAATGTACAAAATTAATGTGTACTAAAATAGTCATGGACAGCAGCAGCAGTCCGACTTTGAAAATCCACCAAAAATTGTGGAAATTGAATTAGAGGGTAAATAAAATATTAAATTAAAGCTTATTGAGCCTAGTTTCACATAGAAGAAATGATGTAAGCAAAAGGAATTCATATTATGAGTAATTGAATTGTTGTGAGACAAGGTCAGAGTGATTTTGGGCTCCCATGTCTTAAATTTAAAAAATCATTAAAAATTGTAAAAAATAATTATGGGTGACAATTTATATTATTAGAATCCTTAATGGGTCTATTTTCAAAAAAAAAAAAAACAAACAAAAACATTTTCCAAATCTCATATGAGGAGATAATTAATTTTTAGTGAAGAGGGATTAGAACTGTCATATTGTGAAATAGGGGTGACTTTGAAGAATAAACTGTACTTATTGGCTAAACCAAAAATTCTGAAAATTTTATGGTTAGATTATATGCGAGTCTAGTTTTTGGAAAAATTAGTAGATTTTAATTTGGATATCCATAGCTCCAGTTATAAATAATTTTGTGACTATGACTCAAGAAAACAACTTGGCATGAATAAGTAAAAAGTGCAATTATGCTTGTATTACCTTGAGATCATATTGTGAGAATTAGTAGAAGCATGTTAATAAATTGCTCATTATTTTCATACGGACTTACTAAGCTATATAGCTTACCCCCTCTTTTTCCTATGTCCTATAGGGTCACTAAATCAGGTTGGAGATCGCCGGAGATGCTATCACACTATCAAATTATCATCATGGGGTAAAAATGAATACAAACCTCTTAAGCTTATAGCATGTATAGGGACTAAGTCACTTTGTTTATGTGTTATATTATTTAGCCATATGTATTGGCTTATGATGATTTAATACTCCAATTTGTGTATATAGCCATGAAGGATGGCTTATGTTGATCTTATTATTATTCATGTGTATGTAAATGTCTTATGAGGTGGTTTATATTTGCTTGATGAGTGATGGTTGAATGTGTCCAAGTGGTTATGTTGTTAAGTGACTAAGTTTGATGTTGTATGTATGAAAATGATGGCATGTGGTTGACATGTTAATGTCTTAGTTGTGGATGTTCGGTAGTAAGAATATGCTTGAATTGGTGTCATATGAAGTGTGTATGTATGTGGGCATGAGAGGGTGGCAAATGGCTTGAAAAACAGCCTTGAAATTGACCACACGACTGTGTGAAGTCTGTATTTAATTTCAAGAATTTAATTCACCACACGTCCTAAACACACGGGTGTGTGCCTTGGCCATGTGACCTTATTTGTTCATACATAAATGGACAGAGAGTTACAAGGGTTAGGCACATGGGTGTGTGTGACCACACGGCCTACCCACACGGGCGTGCCTCTATCCATACGGGCGTATGGCCCTGATTTATGGGAAAATTTCTTAAGTTTCAAAAGTTGTCGGTTTAGTCCCGAACCACTCCTGATGTATGTTTTGGGCCTCTTAAGCCCATATAAGGGACGATATGCATGTGAATGAAATGTTTTAAATTTAATGAAATTTTATGGCCTGGTTATGCATGTGTGATTGTGATTAAGTCCGGTAATGCCTCATATCCTGTCCTAGCGTCAGACACGGGTAAGGGGTGTTACATCGTAACCCTATTCCAGCGACAATTACGGGTTGAGGGTGTTACAAGCTCAATTAGGATTATCGGTCCAGGCTAAACCCTAATTGTAACATATGCTCGAGAGGGATTATATTAGGATTACCCGTCCGGGCTAAATCCTTTCTATAATGAGATCAATAGAATTACTCGTCCGAGCTAAATCCATCAACAACAAATGCATGACCTCATTCAATAAGGGAAATCACACTTATCCATTGATTTTCATTTATTCAAACGGGGTTTGACATTTTTCAGGCATTAATAGACATATAATTATTTCATACATCTATAACATTCATATAATTCAAATAAACACATTTCACATTCATTTCAAGCATAAAAGTAACATTTTTATCATTTATCAGGCATTATCATTGATCGGGCATTGTCATATATGTTTTCAATGTCATATATATATAATATTTATACAACTCACAAACACAACTTTAAATTCAAGCATATAAATATACACAATTTAGTTACACGAACTTAACTCGACAAATGTTCGGATACTTAAATTCTACTAATCCGACAATTTTCTCTTTTCCTCGTTCTAACTCCAAATTTGGTCTATCCGTATCTATATGAGTGAATTTAACATCAATTTAATACAATTTAAACTCAATTCAGTCCAACTCACATATTAGGCAAAATTACTATTTTACCCCTGAACTTTTAATTAACGACGATTTTGTCCCTAGGCTCGAAAAATGAAATTTATGTAATTTACTCTTATGCCAAGCCTAAAAAAAAATTCAATATAAAATTTACAGCACATGTATTCTATAAAATTCAGAATTTTTCTTCAATTTCAAAACTTTACATTTCAGTCCTTAAATAATGTTTTCATCAAAAATTACTTTGTAAAAATTGTTTATCTATCAACAGCCTTTCATATTCTACCATAAATTTCAAATTTTCAACATATTCATCCATGACATAATTTCTATACTTTGATAAATTTTCAAATTGATCCCCCAAATAGATAGATTAAGCTATCCCGGTTTCAAAAATATAAACATTACTAAAAACGAGGCTTGAATACTTACCTAATTTGGCCAAGAAAGCTTGCTTTCTCTTTCCTAGGGTTTCCATGTAATATTTTTGGAAGAACATGATATAAAATGTTTTTATTTCTATTTAATTATTTATCATCTTTTAATTTTATCACTTTTCAATTTAGTCCTTAGCCTTTTTCTAATTTTCTATGGATCAATCATCCAAAAATATCTACTAACTTTTCATTAATGGTCTAATTACCATATAAGGACTCAAGTTGTGAATTCCATAGCTATTTGATTCTTATAGCTACTAGAATTCAACTTTTGCATTTTATGCGATTTGGTCCTTTTCACAATTAAGCACATAATCGATAAAATTTCTTTACGAAATTTTCAGACAACATTATTATCATATTATAGACCATAAAATAATATTAAAATAAATTTTATTTTCGGAATCGAATTTGTGGTCCTGAAACCACTGTTCCGACTTCTCTAAAAAAGGGCTGTTATAGTTGCAGCTTTTCCCTAGAGTACTTGGTGAAAGCTCGATGAAGCAAATCGAAAATGCCAATAGGGAGGGTGAATTGGCCTTTAAAAAATTTGGTGAAAGGAAATGCAAGAATGAAACAAAGAACATAAAGAATTTAGAGTGGTTCGGGCCCAATTGCCTACTCCAATACCTTAGCTTTCCACTACTAAGGATTTTTTTCCTAAATTCACTAATTTGTTCAACCTTTGAGGACAAGGTTTAACCTTACAACTCCTTAAGATTTCTACCCCAAATATTAAGTTTCAAAAACTCTCAAAGAGATATAAATGAGAAAATAAAGAAACAATTGTAACACCCCGAATTTGGGCCTAGAAGTATTGGGCCTTGAGTGTGGGTCCGTAAGGAGGTTTTATATAGGTATTTAATTGTATAATGAAATGACACAATTAAATGTCCGCTTTGGTGGTTAATGGCCCTGAGAAGTGTTAAAGAAATCTTGGGTTCAAACTTGGGCTTTAGCAAAAATTTTGGTATTAAGTGAAAAAACACGGATGCTTGGATGAGGGTTTTAAATTATTGTGTTAAATAAATGACACAAGGAAGCTTGTAGTCTAGTGGTTGTGGTGTCATTAAGGTTGTATGGGAGCCTGGGTTCAAGCCTTGGCTCTTGCAATTTATTTTGTTTTTTTAAAGGGAACTGGACTTGGGCCTTTAGACCTTATAATTAATTGGGAATAAAATATGACACAAAAAGCCTTGTGGCTTAGTGGCAAATGGCGTGTGGAGCATTTAAGGAGGCATAGGTTGAATCCCATGGCAAGCAAAGAGCATTTATTTTGCTAACAGGCGGCAAGAGTTGGTGTTGACTTTAAACTCTAATGTTGGAGGATCCCACATCGAAGCTAATATAAAAGTGGTTGTGAAGTCGGCTTTAAATAGAGGGAACCATGAAGGGAGTAAATGTACCTTTCTTGGCTGATCCCTTTCGTTGTATGGCGTGCTCGTTTGGGTTGGGCGTCGGCTAAGAGTGCTCGGAGCGTGGATTAACTCCAGTCTCCTATCAGGGGTGTATTTATCACTACTCTTGTTGTTGGATGGCTACTTTGGGCCGCAATGGGCCGAAAGGGGCCATGTGGGCCCAATGGGCCTACGGGCCCAATTGGATAAGTTGTTTGATTGTGTAGTAAATATTGGACTAGACTAGGTGAATCTAATATTTGTGGCTAGATTTGGGCTAAAAGGGCCACACGAGCGTGTGGGCCCATTTGGGCCGAGAATGGGCTTTAGAGCCATTAGTATCGTTATCCATGTTTAGAATACTTTAGTTTACTAAAATTACCGAAATACCCTTAGTTTGTAAAAATACTAAAATACCCTCGATTTGTAAAATTACTGAAATACCTTCGACTTGTAAAATTACCAAAGTACCCCCGATTTACAGAATTATCGTTTTACCCTCGATTTACATAATTACCGTTTTACCCCTAATTTACATAATTATCGTTTTACCCTCGACTTACAGAATTACCGTTTTACCCTCGATTTACAGAATTACAGTTTTACCCTCGATTTATAGAATTACTATTTTACCCTTGATTTACAGAATTACTGTTTTACCCTCGATTTACAAAATTACTAAAATACCCTTAGTTTGTAAAATTACCAAAATACCCCTAATTTGTAAAATTATCAAAATACCCTTGGTTTGTGAAATTACCGAAATACCCTTAATTTGTAAAATTACCAAAATACCCCTGATTTACAAAGTTAAAGAAATACCCTTGACTTTCTAAAAATTATAGAAATACCATTGGTTTACAAAATTACTGAAATACCCTTGGTTTGTAGATTTACCAAAACACCCTTGTAGGATGAAATGACTAAAATAC
This sequence comes from Gossypium arboreum, assembly GCF_025698485.1. Taxonomy (NCBI): domain Eukaryota; kingdom Viridiplantae; phylum Streptophyta; class Magnoliopsida; order Malvales; family Malvaceae; genus Gossypium; species Gossypium arboreum. Next base: position 28,838,620 of record NC_069078.1, read on the forward strand.
CCCTATTAGGTAAAAAGACCGTAAAGCCCCTGTAGGGTAAAGTGACCGTAATACCCCTGTATGGTAAAATGACGAATATGCCTTATGTTCCGTATGACTGATGTGCTTAGGATTTACATATATTGATATTGGAATAGTTAAGTTTGAGTGACAGGTGGTGGTTATCGTAGGCGATTGATTTTGGAAACGTTTCAACTTCAACCCGTAACAGGTGTGTACTAACCCTCGTAATAGCTTAGATTAATATTTGATGAAAAGCCAAAAGCTTCATATTTTAGTGATTCGGAATTAATATTTAGATCTATTTTCTCGCACGTTTAAGTTGGATTCTAACGGATATGGGGTAGGAAGGTATTTGGAACGTTCTTCAACGAGTAGATCTCTTGGTAAGTATTGAACCTTCTTTCCATTTGTATCTTGTGGTTTAAGAAAAGTGAAAACCCTCCGTCGACTAAGGCTAAAAGGGTTTTGGTGTTATTTGGTTTGTTGGTGCTAGTGAGGATTAAAGGCTACCGATCGAGGAGTGTGAAAAGCTTGGATCATCGGAGTGACTAAATCTAGTCATCAACTTGGCAAAGGTATGAACCCAAGGGCCATTGTGGATGGTGGCGAATGTGTAAGTGATGATAATAGGTAGTTTTCGATTTGGTTTAATATTAACATGGTCTAATCTATAAGTGGTTGATTATAGGAGAAATCGCATAGGAGATCTCGTCAAGGAATATCGCAAATCAGGTGTGTAACGAATCCTTTTCATAAGCTTAAAGCGATAAATGCCGAAAAGCCGAAATGCCAAAATTCTGGCATTTCGAGGACTCGTGAGCAAGCGAACGCTCATTAGCTAGTTAGATTCGTTGAGATGATGATCAGGAACATTGGAAACGGTAAGAATGTGATTTTGGCATTCACGGTAAGTTGGGCCTCGAGGGTCAATAGGGCCCAATAGGCTTTCGGGCCCATTTGGGTAAAATTGGTAGAAAACGAAATCATTAAATTGTATGTTAAGACCGTTATCTTGTTGTGGATATAGGCTAAATGGGTCTAGATGACGAAATTGGCTAAGTAGGGCCCATTAAGGGTTTTAGGCCCAATAACTCGATTTCGCTAAAAATGGGCCAGAATCACGGTTTGCACCCATGGATTGTTAGTAATCGTTAATGAACATGGAAACCCTAATTTTTGGTAAAATTACAAGATTACCCTTATAATATGAAAATGACCGTTTTGCCCCTAGGTAAAAATGACCATTATACCCCTAGGGTTTATGTATGATTTTAATACATGAGATTTTGATAAATATGGTATGTATGATATGCACATGAAATGTATGATATGCACATGATATGTATGATATGCACATGAGGTAATCATAAATGCATTGGGTTGGGTTTTATATGGATGGAGGAAGTGAAAAGGGCTTATGCCCCGATTATCAAAAGGGCTTATGCCCCGCTTATAAAAGGGCTTATGCCCCGATTATTGAAAGGGCTTTTGCCCTGATTATTAAAAGAGGCTAGGCCTCGGTTATATGATAAAGCACTATCTTTGCCGGTGGAGAGTTTGGCGGGGTGGGTCGAGTTAATCCCACATGGTGTGTTGATTGGTGCGGTGGAGAGTAGCGGATGGTGGGTTGAGTAGTCTCCCAAATGGGTTGCATTCTTTCATTGAAATTATATGTAACATTAAAATGGGCCTAAGGGCCATACCGTTTACAATAAAGGCTTGACCCGAGAATATGAAATATGAAAAGGCTTGCCCAATAATATGAAATATGAAAAGGCTTGCCCAAGATTATGAAATATGAAATATGAAAAGGGCTACTGACCCGATGCATGATTGAGATTGGATTTGGGCTTAGACCCAACAGTCGCTATTGTTTTGGGCTCGAAAGGGCTTGTTGCACACCGAGTTTCCAAACTCACCCCTTTCCTTAACCTTGCGGTGAGCCTTGATATGGGGACTTGGGCGGAGAGGATTCAGAGTGGCCACGGTGATCGCTTTTGGACCTTTAAATAAGCTTTGGTTTTCATTTAATTTCCTTTATTTATTATTTATTTTGGGTTATAATAAGGCCATTTTAACTTTTCTTTTATTTCTTCTGGGATTATTTTATTTTAATAACTTCAAACCTGGTTGATAATTGTTCAAATGGGCTAGACTTAGGACGTGTTTTCAAAGCGATACTTGTTTTCAAAATATCTCAACACCACGATTAATCGATTTATCAAAGACGTCCACTTAAACAAATTTAAACTCGATATAACAAAGTGTGGCTATGGTTGTGGGCATGTCTAGGATTGGATCCAATCAAAGAGCTTGGTACTTAAGCAGCCTTCATGGCTCACCTCCTCTGTCTCGGATACCTACCTGGTGCCCAGCTTCCATACACGTTGTTAACTCAACAAAATATATGGTTTTAAAACACTAAAACGGAACGTGGGTTTTCAACTCCAATGTGGCACGTCAGATTCGGCCATAACGTCTGGGCCGGGTTTGGGGTGTTACAACAATCCTTACAAGATAAAATTGTTTGCAAATTGAAGCACAAATATAACGAGATACACTTGAGCAAAAGAAAAGAGATAAGTCTCACAAGTGTTGTAATGCCCCTAACTCGAATCTGTCGTCGGAACAGGGTTACGGAGCATTGCCAAAGTTTACAAATTACAGACATTTCATTTCAGCTAGCATTCATATTTGAAACCAATCAAAATCATATATATTATCCCTTAAACAAGCCCTCGAGGCCTAAATTTACGCATTAGAAACACATAGGGACTAAGCCGAAAATTCAAAATTATTTTCAAAAATATTTAAAGTTTCCAACACTGCAAGGGTCACTAGTTGTGTGGCCATGCTGTGTGACTCACACGGTTTGGAGGCATTCCCGTGTCTCAAGCTGTGTGAGTATTCAAAATAGGGACACATGGCCGTGTTTCAGCCCGTGTCCGTGGTCGTGTGAGTATATTGACTTGGGTCACATGGCCAAGTCACACGCCTGTGTGCAAGGCCGTGTGGGCATTCTGTTTTGTGAAAATTTAAGGTACAGGGGACACACAGCCGTGCCACCTGACCATGTGGCACACACAGTTGAGACACACGCCCGTGTCTTTGCCCATGTGGATGAAAATAGGCCATTTTACAAGCCATATTTCTCACCCAATTTTGTGTCATCTACAAGCAATATTACACATATTAACAAGCCATAATTAGACATTCAAAACAAGAGAAAATAAGTGGCTAAACTCAATACACCACATATAAGCCATCATTAAACAAAATACCTATACATGCCATTATAACCAAAATCAAAACATTCGAAAATACCGATAGAATCGATGGATAGTGTGATATATCTTCAACAAGCTTCCAACCCAATCAAGCTTCCGCTAATCTAAAAAGTAGAAGAAAACAAATACATAAGCAATGGATGCTTAGTAAGCTTGTATAAACTTTAATCATAATACTTCCTTTTCAAATATAAAATTTATACTTATCAAGAATAATATAATATTGCTACCACAATACTCATGAAGTTATATTTAACAACTCACTAAGTGAAAAAATCTACAGTATCATTTATACATAATATTCCTAGAATAGTAGGATTTTAAACAACTTTTAACTCTTCTAAAATTTCTTTATTCTCATTTGCGTTTCTTTACTTTCCATACTCATTCCATATGCATAACACACCAGTCATAAGCTGTAACACCCCTAACCCGTATCTGTCACTGGAATAGGGTTATGAGGTATTATCGGACAAGACACAAATTCTAAACAATCGTATGCGTACACTTGCTCAAACTCTTAAAACAATCAAATATTAACATATATAACTAATTTAAATTCTTTACGAATCATATCATAACATTGTTCAAACATATATCCAGTTATATAATTCAAAGCAAATAGTGCCAAATTTATCATTTTACCACATAGCATATGCGGATATCAAAGATATTAAATAATTCAATCAATTATTACAAACATGAATTATATAAAGTAAACATATTTAAGTACATATCATTTTTAGCAAAACTCTATTTGGCACAATAAGGATGTAATAAATTTAACCAAATCATTCATGGCATAAGTACATTACTATATATATATATGGTTTCAAATGGCTAGATCATAAACAAGTCTACTTATAAGTTCATCTAAGTAGATTGCGCAAGACTAAAAGGTCTTGTATCAATTTAGACATATATTAAAAGAACACCAAATGGTCTAACCATCAAAGTACATATAACCATTCACATTCACCTATTTTGCATAAAAACAATCATGATTCCTTATAACTTAAATTACTATTCATTTGGTCATTTTACAAAGCCTTAGCCGAATGTAATCATGCTTATTACTTATGTTTATTTTAATGTCCACTTTCAACTTTAATTAATCACATTACGTTCATAGAATCAAATCCATATATTAACCATAATTTGCATTTCAGATCAAACACATCACAAAAATGTGTATATATACATATAGCAGACACTTGTTTAATACTTTAAAATACCAAAACCGAATCTAAACATGTTAATATCACTTATCTTGCAAAATAACAAAGGTCATATTCAATACCAATTCAATGATTACATGTTTGGATAAGCACATATAAATATATATATCAAACCAACACATCATATGCTTATATATATATAAGTGTCGAATCATGATTAATTTACTAACATAATTCATATTCATTTATTCACTTAATGAAAGCATATTGAACTCACTTTTATCACATGCCATAACTAAATCACCTTGTTTCCAAAATACATGGCAAAACTAAATAAAACATGTTTCACACACATATATATATACATAACATTGTCGAATCATCAATTCAATAATTTCATTACCTAAATTCAACATTTAACTGAATACACTCATCAACCAAATTAAATCATTACTATCAAATACAAGACATAGCCGAATCATTAAACAATAGGTAACATATCAAGCATAATTCATACTTATATATATATATATATATATATATATATATATATATCATAGCCGGTTCAACCAAACCAAATAAAATCATCATTTGAGCATAGCATGCAAACCAAACTTAGCACACACAAGAACCATGATCAAGATAGCAAATACTTATATGTCAAATTAGCCATTTTCGCATGGCATATTATATGCAACACTTCAAACATATCCGAAAAGTAGTATAGCCTATACATTCCATAGGTTCAAAATTTAGCTTTTAAAAATACCAATAAATAGACGATAGTGTGATAGACTTTGCTGACGATCCCTGAACCCGTAACTAGTCTCCAAAATCTATAAAACAGAAGCAAACGTACACACATAGTAAGCTATCACAGCTTAGTAAGTCATAAGCAAATAAACATCTCAATGACATAATCAACTCAATTTAACCAAACCAATTCATGCTATCATAATCACATTTAATCTCAAACTTGCAAATTCATATACAACATAAACATTCATGTATCAACTTTAACTTGGCCGAAATACATATATATCCATTATCAAAGTTATCATTTACTTCCGAGGTCATAATATCATCATATAGACAAATATATATACACATTCATATATGTATACACATGTTTCACACTTTAACATCACATACTTATATCATTTTGCTGAATATAGATTTGCATTCAATATACATATAACCAACTTTATAACATGATTCATATCATCACTTCAAATACCAAAACTTACCTTAATTTCAATACATTAGCTAACACATACCTGTACCTTTTAATTCGATTTAGCATTCGGTCTTTACTTAACATTGCCCATTGAATCATTCAGAATTAAATAGGATACTCGGATAGTCACACATATCGTACAATGCCAACGTCCCAGACGTGGTCTTACATGTAATTACATATCGATGCCAACGTGTTAATCGTGGTCTTACTCGCACACACATATCAAAATCATATATCGATGTCAACGTATTAAATGTGGTCTTACGTACACACACATATCAATGTCAACGTACTAAACGTGGTCTTACTCATAATCACATATCGATGCCAATGTCCCAGGCGTGGTCTTACATGTAATCATATATCAATGCCAACGTCCCAGACGTGGTCTTACACGTAATCACATATCGATGCCAATGTCCTAGACGTGGTCTTACACGTAATTACATATCATAAATCCTATGTCATGACATATGTATCCTAGCTATTCCTAAGGTTCGTACGGGGCTTTCGGATGTCGTATCTCAGTCTAATCGAGTTCGTAAACATAGCTCCCGAGCATATACACATTCAGCTACCACATATATACTTTCACATAATTCATTTTAGCATATATAACTCGTATTTATTTAAAATTTACAACATCTATTTGCTTATAAACTTACCTCGGACAACGATAATCGGAACAGAACGATTATTCGACAACTTTGGTTTTCCTTTGATCCAAATCCGATTTCTTTGGTTCTTGATCTAAAAATATTCAAATTAAACTCATTCAAACATAATTTCATTCAATTTAGTCCAAAAACACATAAATGGAAAATTACCATTTTGCCCCTGACATTTTACACTTTTTACAATTTAGTCCAAATTGCACAAAACACAAAACATGCAAAATTTGCACACACCATGCTTAGGCCGAATGTTAAACATGCTCATACAAGTCCATATATTTCATTTATTTTACATTTTAGTCCCTCAATTTATTATTTTTGCAATTTAGCCCTAATTACTCAAATTCATCAAAAATTCCAATACAAAATATCTTAATCCAAAACATATCTTTCATAATTCATCATCTAACATCACAAACCTCAATTATTCATAAATGGCATAACCCAAAATATTCATCAAAATCAGAAATTCAAGCATGGGCTTTGTACATTACACTGCAACGATCTCAAAAACGTAAAAATTATAAAAAATCGAGCTTGTTACATACCTTAATCAAGCTTCAACGATGGTCGAACCTTAAAGCTTTATTTTTCTTTCTTTCTTTTTCATATTCGGTCAAGTAGGAAAGATAAACACAAGGTTTTGATTTTTTTATGTTTTATTATTATAACATTATTATCATTTTACCGATTTAACCTTTGTTATAAAATAATAAACCATTATAAACCATGTCTTAAACCGTCCATCACTTTAACTATGATAATATTGCATTATAAATACCTCAAATGAAAAAGACAACAACAATTCGGCCCTTTCACATTTAACCATCAAATTTTCATTTTACGCGATTAAGCCCTTTTATTAAATCGGGCACTCAAACGATAAAATTAAAACACAAAAACTTCATGGATATAAATTCACACATAACAAACACAGAAAAATAATTTTTAAAAATTTTTCTGACTCGGATTCGTGGTCTCAAAACCACCGTTCCGAATAGGGCTAAATCAGGCTGTTACATAAGCATATCATTCAACCATAGATACAAGCTAGTGCATTTAAACATAAACCTTTTTCGAATTAATCACATGATAACTCATTTTATAAGAAATTGCATAACTTAAAACTTACCACTATTTAATTAGCACAAATATATTTGCATTTAAGCACTTATTCTTTCAATGCATCATATAATAAACATATTACCATTTAACCAGTAACTTGGCACTTGTCTAAGTGTCAACAACAACACTTGTTAACATACTTGAACATATTTAATGTAAATTCAACACCGATAAACTTATTTTATCAAAATATCACACGAGTTTATTACTCATCACAACTTACATAATTTCCATGTATCAACATATCAAGATATTGATATATATATACATATCATGACACATATCATTCTCTTACTGTTTCTTCATGTACATATATCATCCAAAAACAACTCATGTTATCTTTCCATTTGAGGAATGACTTACTGATATGAGTACATCATTTTCAGAAGACCTAAGGTTGAATAGAAGCTCATAGGAGCTAAACAGAAAGTAAACACGAAAGTTCGCAACAAATGCTGAACCTCGGTTTACTTAAGTAATTTACCGTCAATTCATCCTTTACATTTGTAGTGCCATAACCCAGTTATGGTCTTATCATCGAATGCCATAGCCCAACTACGGTCTTACACATAAACACTACTATAATCCAACTATGGTCTTATGTTCATAGTGCCATAACCCAGTTATGGTCTTATAATCAGAATGTCATAGCCTAGCTACACTATCATGGTCCATCCATGGTCTTACGTTCATAGTGCCATAACCAAGTTATGGTCTTATACGTCAATTCATCCTTTGCCATAGAACGATTATACTCAATCCCACGTTCCACTTGTTTTGAACATTTAATTCACTTTCATAATTTAAGAATAGTTTTGTTTTTAGTAATAGATATGAATAAATACATAATACCATTCATCAATTTAATAAATAAACATTAAAGTTTAACCATACAAACTTACTTGAATTGAATTGTAATAATTGCAGGAGTTTAGGGACTATTCCGCTATTTTTCCTTTTTCACGAGTTTCTACAAAATCTTGATCGAAAATATAAAATTAATCATTCATTAGCATATATTTCAGTTCCAATTCATTTCACTATTTATACCCTTCAATTTTTTGAATTTATATAATTACCCCAACTTTTACAACTTTTACAATTTAGTCCCTTAACTAATTAATCTATCAAATCAACTAATTTTCCCCAATTAATAATTTATCCAAATATTCTAGGCTATCAAACAACCCTTAATGAAACGGAAATTTAATAACAAACTCTAATATTTTAACCATTTTCACAATTTGATCCTAACATCAATATTTAACAACATTACTTTATAATATCATCATACAACAAAATTAAAGCTCTAAACCCACTTGATATTAATAATTTCTTTCAATATATTAATTTAGACAAGAAAACAATTCATTTCATGAAATTTGATCATTTTTGACATTTTTACAAAATTACCCTTAAAATTTTACTTTTATTCAGTTTAGTCCCTAAGCTTAAAACATGCAAATTAGCCATTTTTAATGAAAACCCATGCTAGTTGAATATTCATATATTTTCCTCCTCCTCCTCTCCATTCCATATCCTTAATGTATATAACATGCTTATATGTAATATTATCTATAATTCTACTATTTACTTATGTTCATATCAAAGCTGTCCACTTGAGTCATAGTCAATAAATTATTTATATCTTGAGCTAAAAAATTCTAAATTAAGATCTGTTTGATTTTTTTAAAACTAGACTCAAATATCTTTCTATCGTAAAATTTTCAGAATTTATAGTTTAGCCAATAAGTACAGTAAAATCTTCAAATTTATCCCTGTTCTGCTGTCTGACAGCTTTGACCTTTGCTTCCTAAAAATTAATTATCTTTTAGTACGAGGTTTGGATGATGTTTCCATTTGTTTCTCTTGAAAATAGACTTATATTTGAACATATAAATTTAAACCCCTAGTTATTTTTTTTACAAGTTTCAATGATTTTCCAAAGTTAGAATAGGGGAACCTGAAATCAATCTGACTCTATCTTACAAAAATTCATATATCTCATAATATGAAATTCTTTTGCTTATACCGTTTCTTCTATGTAAAACTAGACTCAATAGGCTTTATGTAACACCCCAAACCCAGCTTGGACATTATGGCTGAATCTAATGATGTCACATTAGAATGTTTTTCGTAAAGTGCGATATTGCTAAAAAACCCATTCCCTATTAAACCTCTTTGAATGATCTTAAAGATGATTTCAAGACATGTCATTTATTTTCCAAACGTGAGTCGCTTGTCGAAAGTTAATATATGAAAACGTCATTATTTTTTTAAAACGTTATTTCTTGCTGAAGCTCTTAAAATCGATTATGTATTCGTGGTATTTTTGAAAAAACATTTATCTTTTTGAAAACCCGCGTCTTTTCCTACTGCTAGCAGTTATAAATTGAAGCAAATAAAAATCCCAAATTAAAAATAAAATCCAAAGAGGCCTTATTACAATAAAAATACCCAAAATAAAATTACTTATAATTTAAAAATCAAATATGAAAGTTTGTGCGGTTGTGTGGCCACTTTTGAGTCACTCGCAGCACCGATCCGCCTAAGACTAGGGATTACCTGTACAGATAAACAAATGGGTGAGTTATGAAAACTTAGTGTGTAATTCCTTATCAAATAACCAAACAGTGAGCATATACAGTCTAGGCCTAAGCCCAATTCAGTAATGGTTCAGTTTTAGTTAGGGCCTTAGTCCATTACAATATCAGTATCAGTTTGGGCCTGAGCCCATCTCAGTGATAGTAACAGTACATATATGCAATTAAGAGATCCTACCGAGCTAGCCTCTACACTCTATCTCCATCCAGCCCTGCACTCCATGTGGGGATATAATCAACCCACCTATCCCTACACTTCAAATAGTACCGATTGTGGCACTAAATAGTATTTGCAGCAGAGCTGCCAGTACAGTACACTTCCTCTAATGATAATAAAACCCAACCCCATGCAGCACATCATGCATCATGTCATGTCATGTCATAATATCAAACATGTACTTAATACGTCTAAAATGAGATGCTTAACACAATTATACATCACATAGGGGCATAAGAGTCATTTTATCACATAAGGGCATAACAGTCATTTTATCAATTAAAGGGTTTAGGTAAACTTACCGACCCAACAGTAGGTCCACAGTCATCTCGGGCAACCTATGCAACCTTAACAGTCCAACAGTGAAAATGGGCCCAAGGCTGATATTGCGGGCCAATATGGGCCCCCACACCCTTGTGGCCCACAGGCCCATAATGGCCTTGGCTGTGTGTATTATATAGCCTGGCCTAATAATTTCCACTCGTCCCTATGGTTTACCCGTGTGGGACCCACATGCTCGTGGGGCCCACATGACCTAGTTCGGTCCAAAATGGCCCAAAACGGTATGAAATCTCTCATGGCTGGCCTCAATGATGAAACGCCCATGTTTAGTCACACAGACCACTACACGAGTGAGTGCACGCCCGTGTAGCGTCATCGTTCACTTATTTCGGCTTTTGCCGATTTCTATAGTTGAGATTGTGTTTACACATCTTGTTTGCAAAAGTGTGCAAATAGCCCATGAGCACTCCAACCTATATTCAATCACAAGCTTGGGTTAATTGCCTACCAATCAAATTGAAAAGAACCCTAGCCAAAGCACTTATCTAAGAGATTATTTATCACTTGCCTTGATCAATCGATTGAGACTTGCACACTTAAATCGATACAAGAGACTGATTACAAACCCCTTAGAGATAACCTGTAATACAACCAAAACTTAATAACCTAAACTTTTATTGATCACACCAATAGTTTGAACCAACCGCATAACAACTTACCGAAAGCGCAAAACTTGGAACAGGAGAAAAAAGCAATCAGCCCACCCCTAGCAAAAATTGGCAGCAAAAAAAGATGTTAGGTGAAAGACTAATACGGAAGAAAGAGAGAAAGAAAACAACTGTACACACTCAACCTTATTGGTCAAAGAACAATTTCCAAACTGAAAGAATAGAAGAAGGATAGATGGGGTATTCAGCCAAAACAAAGATAAAGAGAAAGGGTTGCTAAAAACAAAAGAATTGAGAAAGGGGAAGAAGAAAGAGAATCGGCCAAAGGGATGAAAAAGTATAATGGACAGAGGAAGGAGGTTCGACCACTAGATAGAGGGAAGAGAATCGTTTGCTAGAGGAGAAGTAGACTAAATGAGAACTGGCTAATAAGGGGAAAGAACAATAGTTGAAAAGGAGAACAAAGTAAAAAAAACTGAGAAAGAAAATACCCGAATAAACTCTAACAATATTCGGCCTCTAAGTAGAAATGAACCAAAGGAGTATATAGGAACCGAAATGAGGAGTAAACCAACCAAACCCGAATTCTTGAGGCCTAAAATTCAAATTCGGTACCAACACTCCCTCTCACCTCAACTTCCCATAATTTCCTCCCCAAATCCCTCCATGCCGTCCACTCCTTCCCCAACCACTTAATTCAAAATCCACTCAAACACTTTAGTGTTTTGGTCAAAACACAACACTCCCACTGCACCAACAGCAAAATAAAACACTCCCCTGAATTGCCAAGTAACAAACTCAAGACCCTCAGTAACAGTAACACGCCACCTATCCCTTATACCAGCAGACCCTTTTTGACATAAAATACCCACATTTATTTAAAAGCCTACTGACTAGAGACATGGTTTATTCTTTTAAAAATAAAACTTTTACTCAAGCCAAGGCTTGAACCCAAGACTTCTCAGACACTTCCCAGAACACTTAACCACTGAAACAGACATACAGTTGGGTGTAACACAAACATACAAAAATAAATACTTAGAATTTTTAGGGCGTTACAACTCTACCCCCCAAAAGAAAATTTCGGCCTTGAAATTAACTTGATCAAAAATAGTTGAGGGTATTGACGTCACATCGCCTCCTCAGGTTCCCACGTGGCCTCCTTAGAGCTGTAGTTATGCCAAAGAACCTTAACTAGTGGGATAGACTTCCTCCTTAAGTCCTTAACATCACGATCTAATATCTGAACCGGCTCTTCCTTGAAAGTAAAATCTGGTCTAACCTCAATCTCCTCAATTGAAATAACATGCTGGGATCAGAGCGGTAGCGCCTCGACATAGAAATGTGGAACGTATTGTGAATCAAGTTTAACTCTGGAGGTAACTCTAACCGATAGGCAATCGGTCCCACATGTTTCAGTATGCGGTAAGGCCTAATAAACCTAGGGCTCAGCTTGCCCTTACGTCCAAACCTCAGTACCTTTTTCCATGGCGAGACCTTGCGAAACACAAAGTCTCCTACAGAATAATCAATCTCTTCATGCTTCAAATCCATAATTGACTTCTGTCTGTCTGATGTCGCCTTCAGTCGATCCCAAATTAGTCTAACTTTATCCTCGGTATCAGAAACTAATTCAAGGCCCATAACACGCCTCTCGCCTAACTCAATCAACACGAAGGAGTATGACACCTACGAGCATATAATACCTTGTAAGGTGCCATCTGTATGCTAGACTGATAGCTATTGTTATAAGTAAACTCTGCTAGCGGCAAGTAATCCACCCAACTACCTCAGAAATCAATCATGTAACTCCTTAACATGTCTTCCAGTATCTAAATCTCACTCTTTGACTGACCATCTATTTGAGGATGAAATGCAGTACTAAAGTCCAACCTTGTACCTAGAGCTTCATGTAACTTCTTCTTGAACCGAGACGTGAAGTGAGGATCCCTATAAGATATTATGGAAACCGATACCCCATGCAGTCTCACTATCTCAGACACATACAGCTTAGCTAGGTTCTGCAAAGAGTAATCGGTACAAACTAGTATGAAATGGGCAGATTTGGTCAATTGATCCACGACGACCCTTACCGAATCCTTCTTAGTAGGTGTTAGGGGTAGCCCACTAACGAAATCTATAGTCACTCTCTCCCACTTCCAAAATGGTATTTTAATTGGCTGAAGTAACCCTGAAGGTAACTGATGTTCAACTTTAACCTACTGGCAAGTTAAACATTTACTCACGAAGTCGGTAGCTTCACGCTTAAGACCCGACCACTAATATAACTCACGAAGGTCTCGGTACATCTTATTTCCACCAGAATGAATAGCATAAGGACTACTATGCGCCTCTCACAGTATAGATTGCCTCAAATCAGTATCCAGTGGTAAACATATCCTTCCCCGGAAATAGAGCACTCCTTTGCTATTCAACCCAAAATCCACAGTATCACTACTCTCCACCTGTCAAAAATGAAGACCCAGTGACTCGTCCTTCAAGTATTTAGCTCTAATTTGATCCATCTACATTGGTTTAACTTGGAGCTCGGCCAACAAACTACCATCATCAAATAAACTGAGACGAGCAAACATTACTCTCAGTTCAGTCATAGCTTTACGACTTAGTGCGTCCGCCACCACATTGACCTTCCAAGATGGTATTCGATTGTACAATCATAGTCCTTAAATAGCTCAATCCATCTATGCTACCTAAGATTTAGCTCCTTCAGTGCGAATACCATTGCAGCCAACTCCAAGTCGTGCGTCAGATAATTCACCTCATGAGTCTTAAGCTGACAAGATGTATATACCACGAACTTATCATTTTGCATCAACACACATCCTAAACCAACATGTGATGCATTACTGTAGACAGTGAACTCTTTCCCAGAATCTGACTGTATCAAGACAGGGGCCTCAGTCAGAACTTTCTTGAGCTTCTCGAAGCTCTCCTGCTGCTCATCAGTCGAGTTAAACGGCACCCATTTACGCAATAACTTAGTCAGAGGTGCTGGAATCAATAAAAATCCCTCAACAAATCACAGATAATATCTTGCTAATCTCAGAAAATGACGGATCTCAGATACAACCTTAGGTGGCTTCCAATCTAGAACAACTTCAATTTTTCAAGGATCAACCCTAATCCATTCAGCAAATACCACATGGCCCAGAAATGTTACCTCTCGTAACTAGAACTCACATTTATTTAACTTGGTGTACAATTGTTTCTCCCTCAGAATCTGCAGAACCACTCGGAGATGTTCATCATGTTCATCCTCAATCCTCGAATACACCAGAATGTCATCAATAAAAACCACTATGAACCGATCCAGATAGGGCTGGAAACTCAGTTCATCAGATCCATAAAAGCCACTAGTGCATTCGTCAGTCCAAATGACATCACTAGGAACTTGTAATGACCATAACGAGTCCTAAACACTGTCTTGTATATATCAGTCTCTTTAACCCTCAGTTGATGGTACCTCAATCAAAGATCAATCTTAGAGAAAACTGAAGCTCCATGAAATTGGTCGAACAGATCATTTATCCTTGGTAGGGGGTACTTATTCTTAATGGTCAATTTATTCAATTGCCGATAATCGATGCACATACGCATGGATCTGTCCTTCTTTTTTAGAAACAAAACTAGAGCTCCCCACGGAGACACACTAGGGCGGATGAACCCACGATCCAATAATTCTTGGATATGAGCTTTAAGCTCCACCAGCTCCTTCGGTGCCATTCTATAAGGGGCGATGGACATCGGAGCTGTACTAGGCAGGAGCTCAATCCTAAACTCAACTTCACGGTTTGAAGGTAACCCAAGTAGCTCATTAGGAAAGACATCCGGAAAGTCCTTAACTGTTCTGATATCTTTAACGGAAGAAACCCCAAAATCTGAAACACTAATGTAGGCCAGGTACACCTCACAACCTTGACGAACCAACTTATCAGCCCTTAATGCAGAGATCACATTTGAGAAGTAGTTCCGATGCTCCCAAATTACAACTACCTCATCATCCTTCACAGTTTTTAGTACCATCCGTTTAGTAGCACAATCCAAGCTCACTCGATGTTTAACCAGCCAGTCCATTCCCAATATTAACTTAAATTCTCCAAAAGGAAGTTCCATCAAATCTGCCAAAAAAATAACTCCTTGAACCTCTAAAGGTACATCTCTGAAAATTTATTTATCCTTACGGACTGCCGCAATGGTCTCAACAAAGTAACTTCACTCGTGGGGCTCTCCACTAAGATACCTAGAGTCTTAGACACAGTACAAGCTATATATGAATGAGTAGATCCTATATCTATCAGTGAAATATAAGGTACATCATAGATAAATAACGTACTCATGATAACATCTGGAGCATCTCTATTCTCTCGACGACGTGCAGCATAAACCAGAGCTACTTGCCTCACCTCAGTATGACCAACACCTTTGCCCGGTATCCTCTGACCACAGCTTAAACCATTACCACCTCTGGCCTAACCCAGCCTCTCAGTGGCTACTAAACACGCCTAGGCAGTTGTGTAGTACCCATACCGTAGCTTGCACCTGATCGGGCCTCCGTGGACACTCTCTGTGTAACACCCCAAATTTTGGGCATAGAAGTTTTAAGCCTTGAGTGGGTGTAGTTAGAAGACTACACATATATATTTACTTGTGTAAGAATGTGGCACAACTGTGGATCTGCTTCAGTGGTTAGGTGTTCTGAGTGTTCTGGGAGTGTCTGAGAAGTATTGGGTTCAAGCCTGAGCAAGTGTAAAAAAGTTCTATTTTTTAAGGAATAGGCACTGTCTCTAGGCTGTAGGCTTTTAAATAAATATAGATAAAACATAACAGAAAAGAGCCTGCTGGCCTAGGGGATAAGTAGCGTGTTGCTAGTGTCTGAGGTCTAAGGTTCGAATCCCTGTTTGTGCAGATGAAGATTATTTTTGCTGGTGGCCATAGGAGGAAGTTGTGTTTGACCGAAACACCAAGAGTTTGAATAAGTTTGAACAGATTTGTTGTTAGCCGAAATTAAAGAGTTGGTGAGAATTTGAATAGGCGGTTGAGTAGAATAAGGTGGAGAGATTTTATAAGAGGGATAAGGGAAGGAAAAAGGAGAGTTTGAGGTTTAGTGGAGTTATGCCAAATTTGGGGTGTTGTGGATAGGGACTTTCGGTTGAGTGACTTTTCCCTAAGACTTTCGATTTTGGCTACTCTTTTGGGGTTCTTTTCTCTCCATTTTCTCTCAGGTTTGTGTAATTCGAGGTATTTTCTTTTACTTTTGAAGCCCAGCCGAGCTATTGGGAAGTACCTATTTGGTCTTAGTTGCCTACGATTTTATTATTTTCAACTAATCTTTTCTCCACGGTTTGTCTTCTCTCTCACATCTTTTCTCAAACGGCTTTCCTTTTGGCCGAATACCTATTGCTTCCCTATCTCTCTAACCATTTCAATTTTAGCCTGGGGTGATCGAGTTTTCCGTTTCTTCTTTCCTTCTCTTCAGTGTAACTTAACCCTTGTTGGTCCAAAATTGCTTTTGCATTGACCTTCTGTGAACCAATTTTTTCTCTTATTTTTATTTGTCGACCTTTCTGGGGATTCGATCGCTATAGTCAAGGGATTAGGCCGATTGTACTCTCCCAACAAGTGATCCTTTCACTCGTGGTAAGCATTTAAAGTTCTTAATTTATCTATGTTGGGTATAGATTCTTATGAATCGGATAAATGTTATGTGAAGGTTAAAGTATTGGGGAGATTGTGTTAGATCTGGTTCAAGAGGGGGTTATGTGATTGTTCGATTGGTGTTTTGGTCTCGAAAGCTTTCAAGTACAAGTCCATAACAGGTGTGTAACCACACTGCTATAAATGTAGAACGACAAAAGCTGAAAAAGTATGGCTGTTGATACTACACGAGCGTGCGCTCGCTCATGTGGTAATCTGAACGCGTGAAATGTGGGTGTTTGATTGTAAAGGCCGCCATGAGCGTTTTCATGGGCTTAGGCCATTTTGGGCCATGTTGGGCCGAAATGAGCTATGTGAGCCCCATAGGCTCGTGGGCCTACACGGGTAAATCACACGAAAGTGTGGAGATTTTTGGCCCAAACTGTGTAGCTCGCACAGCGAAGGCCATTTTTGGGCTTATTGGGCTACACGGGCATGTGGGCCCACATGGGTCATGTTATGGACTTTGGGCCCATTTTTACTGTTTGACCGTTAAGGTTACACGGGTCGCCCGGGACGACTGTGGACCTACTATTGGGTTGATAAGTATACCTAGACCCCAATTTGATAAAATGACCGTTATACCCTTAAGAGGTAAATGACTGATCTACTCCTATGTGATGTATGACTATTTGAGCATGCCATTTTTACTGTACAGACATTTATATTATGTTGCATTGTATGGGGTGGGATATATGATATTCGAGGAAGTGTACTGAAAGGCTATAAGCCTATTACTGGCAGCTCTGCTGCAAATACTGTTTTAATGCCGCAACCGGTGCTACTTGGTGTGTAGGGATGGGTGGGTCGATTTTATCCCCACATGGTGTGTATGGTTGGTACGGAGATGATGTGTAGAGGCTGGATTGGGTAGGATTTTATGATTGCATACTGTACTGATTCTGTAATAGGCTTAAGCCCCACTGATAATGTTACTGGAATGGGCTCAGGCCCACACTGCTTCTGATTCTGAAATGGGCTAAGGCCTTAACTGAAACTGAAAGGGCTTAGGCCCAAATTGTGTTTACTCTGATTGTTTACTTATATGGGATTACACACTGAGTTTTCTAAACTCACCCATCTGTACAGGTAATCTCTAGTCTTAGGCAGATCGGTGCTGTGATAGCCCTAATTAGACCCTAGTCGGAATGTGGTTTCGGGACCACAAAACCGAGTCACAAAAAAAATTATTTTAATTTCAATTGCATATATTTATGTGAATTTTCTTGAAAGGACTTAGTTGAGAACTTAGAAAAATATGTTAGGTAAATATGTAAGGGCCCAATAATATTAAAGTAGGAAAGCTTGGGTTTGCATGTCAAATTGCCAAATTTATACTAAGTGGCCGGCCAAGCAATGATGTTCTTCCATTATGTTTAAATTTGTGATAGCCCTAATTTGACCCTAGTCGGAAAGTGGTTTCGGGACCACAAAACCGAGCTATAAAAATAATTATAAGTTATATTTCTTGTTTATGAAGTGAGTAAATACAAGTGTGAAAGTTTCAAGCTTTGATTTGGTCATTTGCATGTGAATTTATTCAATATGACTTATATGTGATACTTTTGAAATGTGATTGGTTAATTTTTAATGGTTTAATAATGCATGTGTTTAAAGGAATGGTTTTGCATGTTTATTGACCCATTTCTAGTTAGTGGCCGACCATGTTACTATTATATTATAAAATATGATAATTTTTATAAGCTTTATTTAGTTAAATGCCATATTATCATGAATGAATGTAATAAAATAAAGAAATAAAATAGTAGGTGGGTGAAAACAACAAAGTATTCACCTTGTTTCTTTCCAAAAACCGAAAGAGAAGAAGAGTTGGGGAGAAAGGAGCCATTCGGTCATTTAGGTCTTCATTGAGGTATGAAATTCATGTAAATTTTTGAAATGTTAGATAAATTTGAACTAATCACCAAGTTCTTTAGGTAACCCATGTTAGAAATTTCGGTATTGAGATGTCTAGAACTTTCGCCATAGTAGCTATGGAGAAATAAGGTTTTTGTTTCTTGTTAAATTGGATGAATCTTGTTGTATGAGTGCTTGAACAAACTATGATCAAATAGATGCATAGATTCAAAGTGGGAAGAATTGGCTATTATGTTTGATGCTAATGCCGAATATGAAAATGTTATACTTGAGTAATGTATGTGGTTTGAGTTAATAAAATGAAAAGAATGCTTAAATGTGTTATAATCGATTAGGTGTTAAATTAAAAAATTGCTAAAAATTTCCATGGTTCTAGCCAAATATGCTTTTGATTAAGAAGAAATTGTTGAAAAATGTAGGTGAACATGACAAGTGTATTCGGCTTAGGGCATAAAGGATATGAAAATTTTGGTATTTATTTTTGATTGTGTGTGTGTATGACCATGGATAATTGGCCGCATAAATATTATAAATACATGATGTATATTATAATTATTAAGCTACAAAACATTGTACATGTTCGGCCAAGGTAAATTATTTGAGTAAAGTATATCTTGATGGTACATTTCAGCTAGTATAAAATGTATTAAAGCTATATGTATAATTGTTTAATGTGACTTACCAAATATACAAATTTGAAAATGAAATGATGAGAGACTTAAGTGGGCAATTAATTCAAGTGAATTGGTTCCAAAATGTATATGGATGCCGTATGACTATGTTTGATTTGGGAAGTAAATTGTTTGATTTAGCTCAAGAGCTTAGAGGATCAAAGTTGGATAGGGGAAAGGAAAAAGTGATCGAATAGCCGTTGAAATCGTTCGACAACATCCGAGGTAAGTCTTTGAGTAATGGAACTTAGTTTATGATTTGATTAAATCACGACATATAACCTTTAAAACAAATAAACGGTGATATAATGATTCTACTTGAATTATGTATCGAGGTAATTAGTTTATACTTATGACTGGTAGCCGAATGTGTATAGAGATAATGTTATAAAGCAAATCGAAATCATGCTCTTTGTATGTGGCTATTGAGCCGAAAATGGGAATGGTTGATAAGTGTCTTGTGCTTGAGTTCTAGTAATGAAAATGAAATACAGATGTGTTATGATATATTGATATATGTGCATGATTATTCGGATGATATCCGGACTAAGATCCAAGGCATTTGTGCTAGTTACTATATCCGGACTAAGATCCAAGGCAATTGTGCTAGTTATTATAACGGGTTAACTCCGAAGGCATTCGTATGGTTATTATAACGGGTTAAGTCCCGAAGGCATTCGTGCTGGTTGTTACATCCGAGCCAAATTTCGAAAGTAATTATGTTTGGAAAGGCGCGATTCTGTTGTAATAATTCCGATTAATGTGCTCATAATCCCTAATATGACCAGGTATGGATCGTATATACATTGGAAAAATGTGGTACAGTATAAGTTGTGATTATGTAAACGAATAATGCTCTCCCGGTCATTCCTTAGGGTTATATGAAGTCTATAGCTCACTCGAGTTACATGAAATTGATTCAAATGAAATTTAGTTAAGTTTGACTTCGAATGTGTAAACATATTGATGGAAGTGTAAATTAAAATGAATATGTGATCTTGTGCATAGACAGTTGTTTCAAATGATTTCCTTACTTATAAGCTTACTAAGCATCGAAACGCTTACTCTGTTGCTTAAATTCTTTGTATTATAGATTTTGTTCGTCAGCTATCGGACTCGGAAGTGTCAAAGTCGAAGTCATCCACACTATCTAAGCCCCTTTTTGGTACTCTTTTAGTTGAACTTTGATAATGGCATGTATAGGACCGACCTTTGTTGTTAATTAAGTATCTTTTGGTAATGTATATATATTCGTATAGCCATGCGAAAATGGCATATATGTTTTGAGTATAGCATTATAATCATTTTGTATATATGATCTTATGATATGGTTATTGAGAGGTATGAAAATGCTTGGTAATTATTAGCCATTGGAATGGCTAATCATGATCATATTTGGTGCTATGTATGTCAAATTGCTAGCTAATCCATGGAAACCATGAAATAGGTAAAATTTATCACAAAATAGATTCAGACAGCAGTAGTGACATGAATTTGAAAAATCACTAAAAATAGTATAAATGGAATTAAATAATGAATAAGTTATGGAATCTAAGCTTGACGAGTCTATTTTCATATGGAAGAAACAAAACAGGTATATGAGCTATATTTTATGAGATGTTTAAATTTTTGTGAAACAGGGCCAGAGCAATTTCTGGATCCCCTGTTATGACTTTGGAAATTCACCATAAATTTTACAAAGATAATTAAAAGTCATGATTTATATGTACAGATTCATTGTTGAGTCTAGTTTTATTAGAGACAAACGGAATAGTCATTGAAGCTTTATACAGGGAGATATCTGATTCGTAATACACAGAGGTCAGAGTAGTAGAACCCTGAAATGGGGGAGACTTCAACTAATAAACTGTACTAATTGGCCCGACCAAAAATTCTAGAAAAAAATTAGTAGATAGATGTATGAGTCTAGTTTCAGGAAAAAATTACGGAATAGGATTTCGAGTTTTGGAACTCGAGATATGATTTTTAAAGCAACTGTGATGCAGTTAGCTAGCTTGTCTGGAAAATTTTAAAATGAATTGTATGAGCTGTTTAAGTAATGAATTAAATCCGTTAACACCTCGTGTTCGATTCCGGCAACGGTCTCGGGTACGGGGTGTTACAAAATTAATTATAATATTTTATTTGCAAGTGATTAAAATATTCAAAATAAAGATGGATAAAAGCAGAAATTGAAGAGAGTGTTCATCTTCTTCTTCTCCTTGCCAAAAACCGAAACAAAAAAAAAAAAGAAATAGGGAAATTTACACTAAGACAATTCAGCAACCCTTTTTGCTAGTTGGAGGTAAGTTTTGAAATGTTGTTTATTCTTTTGTTTATATATGTTAAGCTAATGATTAAATACATTTTAGCAATGTTAAGAAAATCAAACTTTTATGGAGGTTTGGGCACTAAGCCGTATATCAAGAGATAGGAGTAGAGGTTGTTTTCATGTTATATTGAATAAGTAGAGGTTATTATGAGGTTGAATTCATTGAATTATTAGTTGGGTAACAATTGGTGCATTTAGCCATATGGGGTAAAATGGAATGTTCATTTTATTTGTTATTTCATTTTTATGAGAAATGGGTCAAGGTTAAAGCCGAATGAATCATGATGGATAAGAAAGTGCAAAATTCATGTTATGTGGTAATATGAGTAGTTGACCGAGACATGGAAGAAGGAAATAGATTGATATTTTTATGTTTTGGGAGTGGAAGGCATAATGAAAACATAGTAAGTTTAAGTGCATATTTTAGTTTAAGTGATAAGTAGAATTTGGTTAAAATAGCTTGATATATGTGTGTTTGTCGATTTTAAATCAAAATAGTTTGGGTGATTTAATTGATGTATTTGAAATTATTTGAGTAATTACAATGGGCATTAAGATGTTGAACTCATGAATTAGAAGAATATGAGCTTGATAGATTTTAAATTAATTAAAAATGATATTATATTTGATATTGTATATTCGGTCATCTAATTAAGTACATAGGTGATGTTGAATTTAATCTTGCACATTCGGCTATATAGGTATGCACATTTGTGATATTATCTTTGATTGTATATAATCGACTAAATGAGTGATGTTGGCTTATAAGTTGAGTTTGATTCATGATTATATATATATTTGAATGTAAACATATTTGAGATAAAGTTATGTTGGGAAGTGATGATGCATTCGGCCTTGAGGTAATAGATGAATATTTGTTGAAGTTTTAATGTCTTGAACAATTACGATTGTAAAATGTAATGAAAATTATTAGACTATATATGTGAGTAATTAGCAAGGGTGGTTGCCGTATATACAAATATATATATATGTGTTATATATGTATGTGTAATTGAAATATTGATTGGATTATTGATAGTAATGTGATATTATGTGGTTATTAGCCGAATAGCTCAAAAGCATAAGGTAGAAAGATCAAATTTTACCATGTGATCCTTATGATATAAAATCATTAATATTTGGATACAAATAACTAGCAAGGCGGTTAAACTAGTTAATTTATTTGATTAAGCTCAAGAACTTAAAGGAGGGGAATCAAGCAAAGGCAAAGCGAGGAGCATCGAGTAGTCGATTTGGAACCGTTTTATCCAACACAAGGTAAGTCCATAAGCATTTGTAAGGTTGATTAATTTATACATAAATGACTCTAGCGTATCATGAGAGAATTTCTTTTGTTAGGTATTCTTTTGGATTGACATACATATTTATAATTGTGGCCGTATATGCTAATTGAATTAAGTAAATTGTCTTATTATAATGGGTCAACATTGGCACTAAGTGTGCGGATTTGAATGGCACTATGTGTGCGAAATTGAATGGCACTATGTGTGCTGATTTGAATGTCAATACATGAGTGAATCTTCAAGGCACTATGTGTGGGGTGTAGCATGGCACTATGTGTGGGAACTTGTTTAGCACTATGTGTGCGAAATCGGTTGATGATATAAGAAGTATAGGGAAAGAATAAAGTGCTAGAGCTATTACCTGAAATATCGAATTTGAGACATGAAACGTATATGCATGGATAAATCTAGTTCATCATTGTTTCATACTTTGAGAAAAGGATTTAAACCATTTGGTTGTTTGATAGTTGATTGGATAGCAAGATTTGGCTTGTAGTTGGACCGATAATCTAGGTAATTGTAGCAAAGATCGGTATGGCTGAAATAGTTGATCTTACGTCATCTTTCTTATGATCTCATGTTAATGGTCTGTATTATATTGCTTATGACTTACTGAGTTGAATACTCATTTGGTTTGTTTTCTTGTCTTCTATTTAGATTTCTTTGACCCATTTTGGGTGCTTGGGACCATCGTCGAAGTCATCACACCAGCTTGCAACATTTTGGTACACTCTTCTTAGTTGATCTAAGTGAACATTACGGCATGTATAGGCTAATATGTATTTTGTTTGAACTTTGATATGTATACTTCCAGCCATGCGAATATGGCTTAAATACTAAGTTTGAATTTGGTTATGTTTAATCATGGTATAATTCGTCTTGGTTATAATGTGTAATGCTATTAATGAATGATATATATATATATAAATCTATACATATGTTTGAGTGTTGAAAATGCTAAGAAATATTGATTATGTGTTTTTGGGGTGGTTCGATTATGACACATTTATATAGGTGTAACACCCCAAACCCGGCCCAGACGTTATGGCCGAATCTGACGTGCCACATTGGAGTTGAAAACCCACGTTCCGTTTTAGTGTTTTAAAACCATACATTTTATTGAGTTAACAAAGTGTATGGAAGTGGGCACCGTAGGTATCCGAGACAGAGGAGGTGAGCCATGAAGGTCGCTAAGTACCAAGCTCTTTAATTGGATCCAATCCTAGACATGCCCACAACCATAGCCACACTTTGTTATATCGAGTTTAAATTTGTTTAAGTGGACGTCTTTGATAAATCGATTAATCGTGGTGTTGAGATATTTTGAAAACAAGTATCATTTTGAAAACACGCCTAAGTCTAGCCCATTTGAATAATTATTAACCAATTTTTAAAGTTATTAAAATTAAAATAATTCAAAAGAAATAAAAGGAAAGTTAAAATTGGCCTTATTACAACCCAAAAATAAATAATAATTAAAGGAAATTAAATGAAAACCAACACTTATTTAAAAGCCCAAAGATGATCACCGTGGCCACTCTGAATCCTCTTCGGCCCAAGTCCCCACATCAAGGCTCACCAAGGTTAAGGAAAGGGGATGAGTTTGGAAACTCAGTGTGCAACAAGCCCTTTCGAGCCCAAAACAATAACGGCCTGTTGGGTCTAAGCCCAAATCCAATCTCAATCATGCACTGGGCCGTAGCCCTTTTCATATTTCATATTTCATAATACTGGGCCGAAGCCTTTTCATATTTCATATTACTAGGCCGAAGCCTTTTCATATTTCATATTACTGGGCCGAAGCCTTTACTGTAAACGGTATGGCCTTTAGGCCCATTTCAATGTCACATATAATTTCAATGAAAGAATGCAACCCATTTGGGAGACTACTCAACCCACCATCCGCTACTCTCCACCGTACCAACCAACACACCATGTGGGGATTAACTCGACCCACCCCGCCAAACTCTCCACTGGCAGCATAGCTGCTTTATCATATAACTGGAGGCCTAGCCTTTTTTAATAATTGGGGCAAAAGCCCTTTCAATAACTGGGGCATAAGCCCTTTTATAACTGGGGCATAAGCCCTTTTGATAACGGGGGCATAAGCCCTTTTTCACTTCCTCCATCCATATAAAAACCCAACCCAATGCATTTAAGATTACCTCATGTGCATATCATACATATCATGTGCATATCATACATTTCATGTGCATATCATACATACCATATTTATCAAAATCCCATGTATTAAAATCATACATAAACCCTAGGGGTATAATGGTCATTTTTACCTAGGGGCAAAACAGTCATTTTCATGGTATAAGGGTAATCTCATAATTTTACCAAAAATTAGGGTTTCCATGTTCATTAACGATTACTAACAATCCATGGGTGCAAACAGTGATTTTGGCCCATTTTAGCGAAATCGAGTTATTGGGCCTAAAACCCTAATGGGCCCTACTTAGCCAATTTCGTCATCTAGGCCCATTTAGCCTATATTCCATAACGGTTTTAACGGTCTTATCATTCCATATAATGATTTTCGTTTTCTACCAATTTTACCCAAATGGGCCCGAAGCCCAATGGGCCCCACTTGACCCCTCGAGGCCCAACTTACCAAGAACGCAAAAATCACATTCTTACCGTTTCCATCGTTCTCGATCACCGTCTCATCGATTCTAACTAACTAGTGAGCGTTAAACTTGCTCACAAGTCCTCGAAATGCCGAAATTTGGTATTTGACTTTTCGGCATTTTATCGCTTTAAGCTATGAAAGGGTTCGTTACACACGATTTGCGATATTCCTTGACGAGATCTCCTATGCGATTTCTCCTATAATCAATTGTTAAATAGATCAGCTCGCAATAATTGAACCAAATTAAGAACTTTCCAATATTAACACTTACACATTCGGCCACCATCCATAATGACCTTAGGCACCTTACCTTTGTCGCGATTGATGACTAGGCCTAGCTACTCCGTGATCCAAGCTACTCCAAATCGACACTACACCTTGCTGCTCCTTCAATAAATAAACCAAAATATTAAAAGAAGACCCCATAGAGTCTATGCCCATATTCGCCATCTCCCTAAACTTGGAGTTTGACTTTTGACCAAAGCTACACTAGGAATTGTTTAGAGTTTGAACACTTACCACAGTCTTTCTTCTCTTGAATCTGGATGTCTAAAAGGTAAAGGAACCGAACGCCAACTATTGAAAAGGAAGAAAAGGTTGCTGGTCACAAAGAATCGGCACCCCTATCTTCACCGATTCGACTTTTTATGCACTTCGGTAAAAATAGAGATAAGGAAAACAATGGTGAATGAAAGGAAATAGTGGGCTGATTTGAAAGAAAGAAAAGGAATAAAATTGAGTAGAAGGGAGGTAGATTCGCTGGAAAAGAAAGAGAGAAAAGCTACACACCAAAGAACAAAATCGGCACAACTAAGACCCTAATGCCGAAATTACTAACCTAATACCCCTCTGCCGAAAATCCCCTTTCCAAACTCCCTTATTCGCCAACTCTATCTCCATATCACATCCCTAAAATCTCTCCCCTTATCCCTCCTTAATTTATGCATTTGACTTGATCCAACTCTCTCCTCTTACAGAATCCACTCGGGTTCCAACACTTACCCTTCCCGCACAAAAATAAATACTCCTATTTGCCAACACAGGAATCGATCCTGTGTCTTCCCCAACACTTACACGCCACCTTTAAAGCTCCCTAGTGGCGTCACTTAGCCACTTTGCGGAGGATCTTTTGTGATACACTTTACCCACAACTTAATATAAGGGCACCTAGCCGAACCCCTAACTCCTAAGTCCAAAATTTAAAAATTCCAATGGGTTTTGGCCAACTCATGGGCCTTCCATAAGCCCATTTACATACCCAAATTATGAATTCCATCATCACCTACCAAATTTTAGAAATTTACTTAAAATATCAAGAATCGCGAAAACCCAAAAATCGGGATGTTACAACTCTACCCTCCTTAAAGAAATTTCGCCTCGAAATTTACAGTCCAAACAGTTGAGGGTATCACGACGCATTGCCTCTTCGGTCTCCCAAGTAGCTTCTTCCTTGCCATGGTTCCTCCAAAGTACCTTCACCAACGGATGACCTCCTTCTCAACACCTTGACATCACGATCAAGTATTTGCACAGTTCCTCTTCAAAGGTCAAATCCGATTGTACCTCAATTTCGCGAATCGCACGATATGAGTTGGGTCGAACGATATCGCCTTAGCATGGACACATGGAAGACATCGTGAATGCGATCCGATTCGAGGTAACTCTAGGTGATAAGCCACCGCCCTATCCGCAATGATTGGTAAGGCCCAATAAACCGTGGGCTCAACTTACCCTTCTTACCAAATCTCAAGATCTTCTTCCAAGGCGAAACTTTCAAAAAGACCATGTCTCCTACCGCATATTCAATATCCTTACGCTTCAGATCGACATAAGACTTTTGTCGATCCGCCGCCTCTTTTAACCTCTTCCTGATTACCTTAATCTTGTCTTCAGTATCTGCCACCAACTCTGGTCCAAGTATTTGCCTTTCCCCCAATTCTGCCCAACAAGTAGGCGAGCGACACCTTCGCCCATATAGTGCCTCATATGGAGCCATTTGAATACTTGCTTGATAACTGTTGTTATACGCGAACTCTGCGAAGGGCAAATGGTCCTCCCAGCTGCCTTTAAACTCAATAGCACAACCCCTCAACATATCCTCTAAAATCTGAATAACCCTCTCTGACTGCCCATCCGACTGAGGGTGAAAAGCCGTACTGAAATCCAATCGCGTTCCCAATGCCTCATGCAACTTCTGCCAAAACCGAGATGTAAACCTTGGGTCTCGATGCGAAATTATCGATCTTGGCATACCATGCAACAGTACTATTTACGCCACATACAATCGCCAACTTCAAGTGAGTAATCGGTTCGGACGGTATGAAATGAGCGATTTCGTGAGTCTATCAACAATCACCCAAACCGAATCCTTCTTGGAAGGTGTCAACGGCAACCCACTTACAAAGTCCATAGTTACCCTTTCCCACTTCCAAAGTGGTATCTTTACCTACTGTAACAATCCGAAGGTAGTTGATGCTCGGCCTTCACTTGTTGACATGTCAAACATCTCCCAACAAATTCGGTCACTTCGCTTAGCCCAGGCCACCAATATTGCTCTCGTAAGTCTTGATACAACTTACTCCCTCCCGGATGCATAGCACAAGGTCCATTATGTGCCTCTTTCAAAATCATCAATCTCAAATCGAGTCTTTCGGCATACAAATTCTTCCTCGAAAACAAAGAACTCCCTCACTATTTAACCCAAAGTCGATTCTCCCCTTCTCAACTTGTCAAACCGAGCAATAGCGACTCGTCCTCCAAATTGTTGTTTAACTGTTCTACCCAAGCCGGTCTCACCAGTAACTCGCCAACAAACTCCCATCGTCATACAAACTTAGACGAGCAAACATCGCCTTTAATTCCGCCACGACTCTTCGACTTAGCGCATCACCACGACATTCGCCTTACAGGTGGTACTCAATCGAACAGTCATAGTCCTTTAACAACTCTATCCACCTTCACGCCTAAGATTCAGCTCCTTTTGAGTCGCAAGTACTTAAGACTCTTGTGATCCGCATAGATGATGCATTTCTCTCCATACGGTAATGCCTCCATATCTTAAGTGCAAAGATTACACTGCCAATTCCAAGTCATGCGTAGGGTAGTTCACCTCATGTGGCTTAAGTCGTCATGAAGCATAGCGACCACTTTACCCTCTTGCATCAACACGCACCCAAACCTACATGTGACGTGTCATTGTACACCGTGAAATCCTTACCGGACTCGGGTGAATCAAAATCGGCGCTTAGTCAAAACCTTCTTCAACTTCTCAAAAGCCTCTTGTCGCTTATCTGTCCAAACAAAAGGTGCTCCCTTTCTTATAAGTTTAGATTAACTGGTCGCCATCACGAAAATCCTTCCACGAATCTCCGATAATAACACGCCAACCCCGAAAACTTGAATTTCATTCATCGACTTGGTGGCTTCCATTCCAAAATAGCTTCAATCTTCGAGGGTCCACCTTGATCCCTTCAGAGACACAACATGCCCCAAGAAGGTAACTTCCTTCACCAAAACTCGCACTTACTAAACTTTGCATAAAGTTGCTTCTCCCTTAACACTTGCAAGACTACACGAAGATGCTCATCATGCTTCTCCTCCGTTTCCGAATACACCAAGATATCATCAATAAAATGACTACAAACCGATCCAAGTATGGTTGGAATACCCGATTCATCAAATCCATGAATCTTTGCCGGTGCATTAGTCAACCCAAATGGCATTACCGAAACTCGTAATGACCGTATCGAGTCTGAACGCCTCTTATAAATATCCCCTCTTTAACTCTTAATTGATGATATCCACCAAGGTCGATCTTAGAAAACACCAAGGCTCCTTTTAATTGGTCGAATGGATCATCGATTCTTGGTAAAGGATACTTGTTCACGATAGTTAGCTTATTCAACTAGATAGTCAATACACATTCGCATAGTCCCATCTTTCTTCTTCTGAACAAAGACGGTGCACCCCATGGAGAAACACTTGGTCTTATAAACCCTCTATCCAACACTCTTGAATCGAAGCTTTCAATTCTACCAACTCCTTTGGTGCCATTCGATAAGGCGCAATGGACACGGGAGTCGTTCTGTAGTAAGTCGATTCCAAACTCGACTTCTCGCGTTCGGGGTAATCTAGGAAGTTCATCTGGGAATACATCCTGAAATTCCTTAATAGTCCTAATCGACTCCACCGTTATCTCCTCAAGTCTCGTTTGACTTACAAAGGCCAAATACGCCTCACAACCTTTCTGGACCAACTTCTTGGCTCTTAACGCAAAACAACATTGGATAAATAATCCTTCGTTCCCCTATGACCATTATCTCCTCATCTTGACGGTTCTTAGTACCATCCTCTTTGCAGCACAATCCAACGTCGCCTTGTGCTTAGTTAACCAATCCATTCCCAGAATAAGATCAAAATCCCGAAATGGCAGCTCCATCAAATCTCCTTCGAAGATTTTATCCTGTGTCACTAATCTGATCGCCTAAAAATTTTATCTACCTTAACCGAATGTCCCAATGGACTTATTATCGATACCCCACTCACAGTCTTCTCAGGAAGCACATCCAAAGCCCCCGATACATCACAAGCAACATACGAGTGGGTGGAACCCACATCAATCAAAGCAATGGAAGGCATGCTATGAATGAAGAACGTATCAGCTTATAACATCGAGCGTCACCCTCCTCACGACGTCGTGCAAAGATAAACCAACGCCGGTTGTCGAGCTTGAGATGTCCAAACCTCCGCCAGTGCCCCACGTCCTCGTCCATTACCATTGCCACCTCTACCTTGCCCCCGACCCTCTGTGGTGGTGGTCCTCCTCGCCGTGGTTGGACATCCCTTTGCTCTGCCGCTAGCTCTGAGGCATCCTCTGAGGACACTCTCTGAACTTATGCTCCTTTGACCCATATCGAAAACATGCTCCAGTTCATTTCCAGCACTCCCCCATATGCACCCTACCACAGTCCCTGCAAGCATGCGATCTATAAGTATTTACTGGAACTGCTCGAACCGGTTCCTCCATCCTTGCTCTTTTAACACTTCGATTCGTGGCACTCGAGGGTCCGAATCCCTCTTGAATCAGGTCGATCCTTCTCACGATTCTCGCCGCTCACTCGCCTTCACCTCCTCGGCTATCTTAGCCTTTTCTACCAATACAAAAAACCACGCTCCCTCGTGGAGCTATCAATATCCTAAGCTCATCGCGGAGACCATCCTCGAAGCGGACACGTACTCATATTCGATTGCCACTATACCACTAGCATATCGACTCGGCCTCAAAATTTCGCGCCTCATACTGCTATGGTCTTATCACCTTGAGTCGATTCAAGAATTCCTTCGACGAGCATCCACATAGCTTGCTCCAACATACCTCCCTTTAAAGGCGCTTTGAACAATTCCCGTGTTACTTGCTCAATTGGGGTACTCTCCTTACGGTGATCCACCATCGGTATGCCTCGTCACGTAGCAACACACGCTCCTTTCACTTTTGCTCCACCGAGTAGTCTAGGTCATCCATGATCCGCTCTGTTGCCTCCACCAATATTACGCCACATTCGGGCCACTCGAGATACACCCTAAATACCTGCCTCTCGTTGGCTTGAGTCGCTCGATATAGACCCCTATTCACCGTCCCATACTAGCTCCAGCCACTCTTTCTAAAACCCTTAACATGGCTTGGGATAAAGCGTCATCCCCGCACCCGATCATAAGACCAGTCTCGTTGCTTGTGGCACGCCTAGCTCCTCACCGGCCTATGCCCCGAGGATGAAGATTCACTTGCACCCTTCCGCGACCACGTCCGCGGCCTTGTCCACGAGCTCCTCTAGTACTCATATCGAATTATCGATTTACTTAATTTTATGAAATTAGTATAACGTTCCACCGCTTTATTAAGAAAATGTCTTATGTAGATATAGCAGTTCAAGGATTGTTTTCGTATCATCATAGCCTAGCTACAGTCTCATTCCTACTGTTTACTGACTCTACCCTAGCTAAGGTATCATAGTAGGGTCTCAAAGACTATTCATAATATCATATCAATATCATATATTGTAAGGAAAATATACTTACAGACTTGGTGCCGGGATTCAGCATGCCACTTCTTTCTCCAATCCATTTAGAACTAAAAACCATGTTTTGATTATCGAAAATAAAAATTGAAAACTTTGATTTGAAAACTCCTTTATTTTGAACTCTTGATTTAAAACAGAAAAACTAGTACCTTTTTAACATATATTCTCATAAAACATCTTTAAAATGAATTTTTGAAGCCATTTCCAAAAATACCCTTCTTAGGCCTAAGTTTCAAAACATTTTGGACCCGATCCACAAACCGAGTTGTTGCAACTGGCTCGATACCACTAAATGTAACACCCCAAACCCGGCCAGACGTTATGGTAGAATCGACGTGCCACATTGGAGTTGAAAACCCACGTTCCGTTTTAGTGTTTTAAAACCATACATTTTATTGAGTTAACAAAGTGTATGGAAGTCGGGCACCGTAGGTATCCGAGACAGAGGAGGTGAGCCATGAAGGTCGCTAAGTACCAAGCTCTTTAATTGGATCCAATCCTAGACATGCCCACAACCATAGCCACACTTTGTTATATCGAGTTTAAATTTGTTTAAGTGGGCGTCTTTGATAAATCGATTAATCGTGGTGTTGAGATATTTTGAAAACAAGTATCATTTTGAAAACACGCCTAAGTCTAGCCCATTTGAATAATTATTAACCAATTTTTAAAGTTATTAAAATTAAAATAATTCAAAAAGAAATAAAAGGAAAGTTAAAATTGGCCTTATTACAACCCAAAATAAATAATAATTAAAGGAAATTAAATGAAAACCAACACTTATTTAAAAGCCCAAAGATGATCACCGTGGCCACTCTGAATCCTCTCCGCCCAAGTCCCCACATCAAGGCTCACCGCAAGGTTAAGGAAAGGGGTGAGTTTGGAAACTCGGTGTGCAACAAGCCCTTTCGAGCCCAAAACAATAACGGCTGTTGGGTCTAAGCCCAAATCCAATCTCAATCATGCACTTTGGTCAGTAGCCCTTTTCATATTTCATATTTCATAATCTTGGTCAAGCCTTTTCATATTTCATATTCTTGGGCGAAGCCTTTTCATATTTCATATTCTCGGGCAAGCCTTTATCAGAAACAGTATGGCCCTTAGGCCCATTTCAATGTCACATATAATTTCAATGAAAGAATACAACCCATTTGGGGAGACTACTCAACCCACCATCCGCTACTCTCCACCGTACCAACCAACACACCATGTGGGATTAACTCGACCCACCCCGCCAAACTCTCCAATCGGCAAAGATAGCTTTATCATATAACCGAGGCCTAGCCTTTTTTAATAATCGGGGCAAAAGCCCTTTCAATAATCAGGGCATAAGCCCTTTTATAATCGGGGCATAAGCCCTTTTGATAATCGGGGCATAAGCCCTTTTCACTTCCTCCATCCATATAAAACCCAACCCAATGCATTTATGATTACCTCATGTGCATATCATACATATCATGTGCATATCATACATTTCATGTGCATATCATACATACCATATTTATCAAAATCCCATGTATTAAAATCATACATAAACCCTAGGGGTATAATGGTCATTTTTACCTAGGGGCAAAACGGTCATTTTCATGGTATAAGGGTAATCTCATAATTTTACCAAAAATTAGGGTTTCCATGTTCATTAACGATTACTAACAATCCATGGGTGCAAACAGTGATTTTGGCCCATTTTTAGCGAAATCGAGTTATTGGGCCTAAAACCCCTAATGGGCCCTACTTAGCCAATTTCGTCATCTAGGCCCATTTAGCCTATATTCCATAACGGTTTTAACGGTCTTATCATGCCATATAACAGATTTCCGCTTTTCTACCAATTTTACCCAAATGGGCCCGAAAGCCCAATGGGCCCCACTTCTACCCTCGAGGCCCAACTTACCAGAACGTCAAAATCACATTCTTACTGCTTTCCATCGTTCTCGATCACCGCCTCATCGATTCTAACTAACTAGTGAGCGTTAAGCTTGCTCACAAGTCCTCGAAATGCCGAATTTCTGATTTCGCTTTTCGCATTTTATCGCTTTAAGCTATGAAAGGGTTCGTTACACACCTAATTTGCGATATTCCTTAACGAGATCTCCTATGCGATTTCTCCTATAATCAATTGTTAAATAGATCAGCTCGCAATAATTGAACCAAATTAAGAACTTTCCAATATTAACACTTACACATTCAGCCACCATCCATAATGACCTTAGGCACCTTACCTTTGTCGCGATTGATGACTAGGCCTAGCTACTCCGGCGATCCAAGCTACTCCAAATCGACACTACACCTTGCTGCTCCTTCAATAAATAAACCAAAAATATTAAAAGAAGACCCCATAGAGTCTATGCCCATATTCGGCCATCTCCCTAAACTTGGAGTTTCGGCTTTTGACCAAAGCTACACTAGGAATTGTTTAGAGTTTGAACACTTACCATGTAACACCCCGAACCCGAGACCATCGCCGGTGTCGGACACGAGGGGTTAACAAGCCAAATCCACATATTTCACCCACCAATTTGACATTTCCAGACAGGCTGGAAATCTGCGTCACTGTCACCTTAAAAATCATATCTTGAGTTTCAAAACTCAGAAACTGATTCCGTAAATTTTCTCTGAATTTAGACTCATATATCCATCCATGGATTTATTTCTAGAATTTTTGGTCGGGCAAATTAGTACAGTTTATTAGTTAAATTCACCCATGTTACAGGGATCGACTG
The DNA here is from genome assembly GCF_025698485.1 of Gossypium arboreum. Taxonomy (NCBI): domain Eukaryota; kingdom Viridiplantae; phylum Streptophyta; class Magnoliopsida; order Malvales; family Malvaceae; genus Gossypium; species Gossypium arboreum. The sequence continues at coordinate 28,873,235 of NC_069078.1, forward strand.
CTCTGACCTTCGCACGTTACAACTTGAATATCTCTCTGTAAAGGGCTTTAATACTGGTGCCGTTTGTTTCTAATGAAAATAGACTCAAAATGGAATCTGTACATATAAGGCATGACTCCTAATTCTTTCTAGATAATTTATAATAAATTTTTAAAGTTCCGACAGGGGACCCAGAAACCGTTCTGGCCCTATCTCACAATAGCTTTAATATCTCTTAACATGTAACTCCTATGACCGTTTCGTTTATTCCACATGAAAGTAGACTCATTAAGGTTCATTTACATAATTTATTCACTATTTAATACCATTCCTACAAATTTTGGTGATTTTTCAAACCACACCACTACTGCTGCCAGCATCTGTTTTCAAAGTAACCATTACCTATTTCATGATTTCCACGATTCAAATGGCCCTTTTTGCACACATAGCACAAAGTGTGATTATGATTAACCATTCCAATGGCTAATCCTTTCAAACAATTTCATATCCCATAATGATTATCATACAAAATATTATAGAATCATACTAAAAACGTATATAAGCCATTTTCGCATGGCTATCCAAGCTTACACAAAACCGAAAGGTACATGACCTTCAACATTAGGGTAGTCCTATACATGCCATTTCAAAGTTCAACCAAAATTATACCAAAATGGAGGTTTTGATAGTGTAGATGACTTCGACTTTAATGATCCCGAATCCGATTGCTATCGAGCAAAATCTATAAAACAGAGAGCCAAAGCAACGGGGTAAGCATTTTTATGCTTAGTAAGTCTCAAGCAATAAAATCAGCTTTAATTAAAGCAATACATTCACATAGCCAAATGCATCATTTCATTAATACACCTTCACATAATCATTCTTACTTCACACTTCATCATTATATACTTTCACAAGATATCAACCAATTCAATAGCTGAAATTCGTTAGTCGATTGAGCGAATGTTGCTCAAACATGTCGACTTTTCCAATGCACATATAAACATACCTTATACTTTGGGCTTTTCGAGCGTACTAATTGAATTTATTACAGCAACCAACACTCACCTCCAGCCCAAGCTTCTTCGGAATACAACCGGATATAACCACGTGACCAATTGAAAAAAGATGTTAAGTTTGAATGGTCAGAAAAATGTCAGAAAAGTTTTGATCAATTGAAAACCTATTTAACTGAAGCTCCAGTGCTAGTGCAACCCGAATCCGGTAAAGAGTCTGTCATTTACAGTGATGCATCCTTACTTGGGCTGGGTTGTGTGTTGATGCAAGAAGGTCGAGTTGTAGCTTATGCGTCGAGGCAATTGAAGCCGCATGAAAAAAATTATCTGACTCACGATCTCGAATTAGCTACCATTGTATTCGCTCTGAAAATATGGCGACACTACTTGTTTGGAGAGAGGTGTCATGTATATTCGGACCACAAAAGCCTCAAATATTTGATGACTCAAAGAGATTTGAATCTGAGACAAAGACGTTGGATTGAATTGTTGAAAGATTATGAGCTCGTCATTGACTATCACCCGAGAAAGGCTAATGTGGTTGCCGATGCTTTAAGTCGTAAATCGCTGTTTGTTTTGAGAGCAATGAATGTTCACCTATCCATTTCATCTGATAATATGTTAGTAGCAGAATTAAAGGCTGAACAATTATTGATTCATCAAATACATGAATCCCAGAAATTTAACGATAAATTGGTTACTAAACGAGTTGAATGTGTTTCAAATGTAGAATCAGAGTTTCAAATAGACGACAACAATTGTTTGAGGTTCAGAAGTCGATTGTGTGTTCCAAGAAATTCAAGTATAGTAATTTCACATTCGGCAATAGTATTACATACAATAGCCGATTCTTCTTACTTTGTATTTGTGCATCTATTTGATCATTAGTTTAGTTCAAACACCCATACACCAAGATTCATCAAGTTTAGCATGAAACACAACCCTTAATCCTCAATGACCACTATGGCCGAAAATCCTAGTCAACCCAAAATCACAATTTCTAGCATGGGTTACCTAGAGAACTTGGTAACTAGCTCAATTTCATCTAACGTTTCAAGAATTCACATGAATTTCTCACTTTATTTATAGCTTAGAAACCGAATGGTTGCTCCCTTAGAATCGGCCAAGAAGAAACAAGAAACAAAAACTTGTTTCTTTCACCCATCCACCATTTCTCCTTAAAACACAAGACAACAATCATTTTCCTCCATTTCTTCCATGGCCGATTACCCACTATCACCACACAATCAAGATCTTGACAAGGCTAAGTAGAAAACTTAGTAACTAGCTTGATGTATGCTAATATTTCAAGAACTAACATGAAATCACTTACCTTGTTCCAAGCTTAAGGGTGACCGATTGGCTATCTCCCTTCTTCCTTTGAGGTTCGCCAAGCTAAGGAGGATGAACACTTTTCTTCCTTTCTCGTTTTTTTTTTTTTTCTTTGTTTTGTTTCTCTCATGTACGGCAAAGGGGGGGAAAGCATCCACACTCATTTTTTTTCATTCCTTTACCCATGCTCTTATTTTATTATTTCTAACATCCACCACTAGCAAAACATGTTTAAGACATGTTTTCTTTTGCCCATCTTCATTACCATGGCCGGCCACTTCCTTTTCTTTGGGTAAATTGACATGCAAAACCATTCTTTTGCATGCATATACTATTAGACCATTGAAAGATTAGCCTATCACCTTTCAACAATGTTTCATATAAGTCCATTTTAATAAATTCACATAGAAATGATCAAATTAATGCATGCAACTTTCACACATGCATTTACTAACATCATAAACATAGAATATAACTTTTAATTACTTATAAGACTTGGTTTAGTGGTCCCGACACCACTTTCCGACTAAGGTCAAATTAGGGATGTCACAACTCTCCCCACTTAAGAAATTTTCGTCCCAAAAATCTTACCGTAAATAGGCTCGGTATCGCTCTTTCATAGAGTCCTCAAGCTCCCAAGTGGCTTCTTCAATTCCGTGTTTATGCCACAACACCTTCACTAACGGGATTTTCTTATTGCGCAACTCTTTCGCTTCACGCATCATAATGCGAATGGTTCCTCTTCATAGCTCAAATTAGGTGAATCTCAATCTCGGACGGAGCGATCACATGCGATGGATCGACCTATATCGTCAAGCATCGAGACATGAAAACGCTAGGATCCTTTCAAGCTTAGGGGGTAAAATTAATCGATATGCGACTGGCCCAACTCGTTCGGATACTTCATATGGCCCGATGAACCTCGGACTCAATTTGCCTTTACGACCAAATCTAAGCACCTTCTTCCAAGGTGAAACTTTGAGAAAGACCTTGTCTCCAACCTGATATTCGATATCTTTTCTTTTCAAATTCGCATACGACTTTTGGCGATCCGAAGCAGCTTTCAAACTATCACGAATTACTCGAACTTTTTGCTCGGCATCCTTAACCAAATCAACCCCAAAGATTTTTCCTTCACTAAGTTCAGTCCAGAATAATAGGGTACGGCATTTACGACCGTATAAAGCCTCGTAGGGTGCCATCTTAATACTTGATTGAAAGCTGTTGTTGTAAGCGAATTCAATCAACGGCAAATACCGTTCCCATGAACCACTGAACTCGAGGATGCAACATCTCAACATATCCTCAAGTATCTGAATTATCCGCCGAATTGACCATCGGTTTGGGGTGAAAGGCGGTCTGAAATGCAACTTGGTACCCAAAGCTTCTTGCAACTTTTTCCAAAATCGCGAGGTAAATCTCGGATCTCTATCCGACACGATGGAAATAGGCACCCCGTGCAATCTCACAATCTTAGAAACGTACAGTTTGGCTAGTTTGTCCATTGGAAAGTCCGTACGTACGGGGACAAAGTGAGCCGACTTAGTCAATCTATCTACAACGACCCAAATCGCGTCCTTCTTACTTCATCGACAATGGCGGTCCGGATACAAAGTCCATTGTGACTCGATCCCATTTCCACTGGGTATCGTGATCGGTCAAGCAATCTCAAGGCACTTGATGTTCCGCTTTCACTTGTTGACATATTAAACATCTCGAAACAAAGTCGGAGATGTCTCATTTCATACCACGCCACCAAAACCGATGTTTCAAATCGTTGTACATCTTCGTACTCCCCGGGTGGATTGCCATTCGGCTACAATGGGCTTCATTCAGAATTATCGAGATAAGTTCCGAATTCTTTGGAACACACAGACGATTTTTGAACCTCAAACAATCATCATCGTCGATTTGAAACTCCGAGTCCTTGTTCGGAACACACTCAACCCGTTTTGCAGCCAACTCGTCGTCGATTTTCTGAGCTTCACGAATTTGATGTATCAATAATGGTTTGGCTTTCAATTCAGCTACTAACACACTGTCGGATCGAACAGACAAGTGCACATTCATTGCTCGTAAAGCGAATAATGATTTACGACTTAAGGCATCCGCAACCACATTCGCCTTTCCCGGGTGATAGTCAATGACCAGCTCATAATCTTTTAACAGCTCGAGCCAACGTCTTTGTCGTAGATTTAAGTCTCTTTGGGTCATCAAATATTTGAGACTTTTGTGATCCGAGTACACATGGCACCTCTCACCAAATAAGTAATGTCGCCAAATCTTTAAGGCGAATACGATGGTAGCTAATTCGAGATCATGGGTCGGATAATTTTTCTCATGTGGCTTTAATTGCCTCGACGCATAGGCCAAAACTCGACCTTCTTGCATCAATACACAACCTAACCCAAGTAGGGAGGCGTCACTATAGATGACAAACTCTTTGCCGGATTCGGGTTGCACTAGAATTGGGGCTTCACCAAATAAGTTTTCATTGATCGAAACTTTTCGACATTTCTCCGTCCATTCAACTTAACATCCTTTTGGAGTAACCGTCATCGGCGTGGCTATCGTTGAGAAACCTTTACAAATCATCGGTAATAACCGCAAGCCCCAAAAAGCTCGAACCTCAAGAATATTTCTCAAGGCTTCCAATTAAGTATGGCTGAAATTTTATTCGAATCGACTCGAATACCGTCGATGCGAGATACCACATGACCCAAGAAGCTAACCTCTCTTAACCGTAACTCACACTTGCTTAACTTAGCATATAATTGCTTATCCGTAAAATTTGCAAGACTAACCTCGGTGTTCAAAGATGTTCGGTCTCATTTCTTGAATAGACCAAGATGTCATCAATGAACACGACTACGAACCGATCCAAATATGGTCGAAGATCCGATTCATTAAATCCATAAATACCGCAGGGCATTAGTAAGCCCAAACGGCATTACTAGGAACTCATAGTGACCATATCTCGCTCAAGGCGCCTTGGGTACGTCCGAATCTCGAATTCGTAATTGATAATAGCCCGATCTCAAATCTATTTTCGAGAACACCGAGGCTCCCTTCATTGATCGAACAAGTCATCGATACGTGGTAACGGATATTTGTTCTTTATCATCGCTTTATTGTCGACGATAGTCGATGCACGCCTCATGGTTCCATCCTTCTTTTCACAAACAACACCGGCGCACCCTAAGGCGAAAAACTCAAGCGAGCAAAACCTCTATCCACCAATTCTTGCAATCGAGCTTTCAACTCCTTTAATTCCGTTGGTGCCATACGATACGGAGCTATCGAAATTGAGTGGTACCAGTACCAATTCGATGCCAAATTCTATTTCCGAACAGTGGTAAACCCGCAATTCTTCGTGGAAAACATCCGGGTATTCACAAACCATCGCATCGATTCGTGTTTCTTTTCCGATTCCTTGTCATCGAGCACATACGCAAGGTATGCTTCGCACCCTTTTCTTACATATTTTCGGGCCAACATTGCCGATATTACACCGGCAACCCTTTAAGTCCGTAGACTCAACCCGAATTATCTTGTTATTCACAAGACCTCAAATCGATATTCTTGCTTTTGCAATTTACAACCGCATCGTGCATGGTCAACCAATCCAAACCAAGAATAACGTCGAATTCATCGAACGGCAAAAGCATCAAGTCTGCCGGAAAACAAGAACCTCGGAACACTAGGGGACTTTTCTTCCACACCTTGTTGACAAGCACGTAATGACCCAAGGGTTTGACACCAATTACAAACTCAAGAGACTCAATAGGCAATGTCTTCTTGGATGCTAAGGTTTCACATATATAAGAATGAGTAGAACCGTGGTCAATCAAAGCAATCACATTAGTATTGAAAAGAGTGAAAGTACCAGAATGACATCCGGAGAGGCAAGATCCTCGGCGTGCGGCGTATGGCATAAGTCCTAGCAGAGCCCGAGCCTCGGATCGATGGTAGCATCTCTAGATCCTCTCTGACCGCCACTAACATTGCCCATATTTCTAGGTGGCCTACCTCGAGCAGTGGTAGCACCCGGGTTTCCACTCTGACTTATATTTTGTTCAAGCAACCTCGGGCAATCCTTCATAAGGTGGTCGGCCGATCCACACTTATAGCAGAGCGATCACGGAACCAACAGCTCCCGAATGCCATTTGCCACAATGCGAGACACTCGCCTCTCTCGGCGATCATTTCCACCATCGGTGATCGAAGTGACTCGTGTGTCACAGGGGTCGATCGCGTCCTCGCCTAGAAAAGCCCGTAGCGCCTCTAGACCGGCTCACATCATCTCAAATCTCTTCGATGCTGTTGAAGAGACTTTCCGAGGACCTTTTCGAATTCTCCACTCCCACATCACTTTTTGTTTCTCCTTTCTAAGCTCTTCTGACTTTACAAGCTCGCTCAACAAGTACTACGAACTCTCGATTTCGAGAATGCCAACGAACATCCTTATATCATCATTCAGCCCATCCTCGGCGCCATACATAATAGCTTCGGACGAAATGCATTCTCGCTGCATCGGCTAAGCCTCACAAATTTTCGTTCGTAGTCGGTAATCGACATAGAACCTTGCTTAAGATCAAGAAATTCCTTCGCTTTTGGTTGATGAATCTCGATCGATATACTTTTTCTAACTCGGTTTGAAAGAACTCCCAAGTCACTTGCTCTCTAGGCACCACAAGTCGAGTACTCCACCAATAGTAGGCGGAATCGCGTAGCAAGGAGATGGTACACTTTAAGCACTCATCGGTGTGCAAGATAGCTCATCGAGCACCGGATAGTGTTATCCAACCAAAATTCAGCTTGCTCGGCATCGCCGCTATCCGTAGCCTTGAATTTAGTGGCCCCATGTTTACTTAATTCTATCGATCGGGGCTTACTTGACCTTATTTGGTCGATTCACGAGGTATTGTAGGTGCGGGGTTGCATTAGTCGGAAATGGAGGTTGTGGAACAGTAGTGTTAGTTCGAATGTATTGGTTAAACCATTCATTCATCACACTATAAAAGGCTTGCCTAGCCTCATCATTCGGATTTCGCCATAGGTTGAGAGTCCGCGCGCTATTGTCGCTATGCTGAGCAGCGCCACACTCTCCACATCATTAGCTATTGTTCGGTTGGGATCGGGATCCATTGCTATAAACAAACACAAATTCAAATTGTCAGAAATCTCCACACTATCAATTTATCACTTAATGGCATGTATAGCTAGACCCCAAACATATCACGGTAGTCCTAGAATCGACTAAACCGTGGCTCTGATACCAATAAAATTGCAACACCCCGAACCCGAGACCATTGCCGGTGTCGGACACGAGGGGTTAACAAGCCAAATCCACATATTTCACCCACCAATTTGACATTTCCAGACAGGCTGGAAATCTGCGTCACTGTCACCTTAAAAATCATATCTCGAGTTTCAAAACTCGGAAACTGATTCCGTAAATTTTCCCTGAATTTAGACTCATATATCCATCCATGGATTTATTTCTAGAATTTTTGGTCGGGCCAATTGGTACAGTTTATTAGTTAAAGTCACCCATGTTACAGGGATCGACTGCTCTGACCTTCGCGCGTTACAACTTGAATATCTCTCTGTACAGGGCTTTAATACTGGTGGCGTTTGTTTCTAATCAAACTAGACTCAAAATGGAATCTGTACATATAAGGCATGACTCCTAATTCTTGCTCGATAATTTATAATAAATTTTTAAAGTTACGACAGGGGACCCAGAAACTGTTCTGGCCCTATCTCACAATAGCTTTAATATCTCTTAACATGTAACTCCTATGACCGTTTCGTTTATTCCACATGAAAGTAGACTCATTAAGGTTCATTTACATAATTTATTCACTATTTAATACCATTCCTACAAATTTTGGTGATTTTTCAAAACCACACCACTGCTGCTGCCAGCATCTGTTTTCAAAGTAACCATTACCTATTTCATGATTTCCACGATTCAAATGGCCCTTTTGCACACATAGCACAAAGTGTGATTATGATTAACCATTCCAATGGCTAATCCTTTCAAACAATTTCATACCCCATAATGATTATCATACAAACTATTATAGAATCATACTAAAACGATATAAGCCATTTTCGCATGGCTATCCAAGCTTACACAAAACCGAAAGGTACATGACCTTCAACATTAGGGTAGTCCTATACATGCCATTTCAACGTTCAACCAAAATTATACCAAAATTGAGGTTTTGATAGTGTAGATGACTTCGACTTTAATTGTGACACCCCGAATGTGACCCTAGTCGGAGAGTGGTTTCGGGACCACGAAACCGAGTCACAAGAATAATTAAGTGTTATATTCCGTACTTATTGTATGTGGAATTGGTATGCGTAAATATTTCGTGTCTCGATTTTTATTAATTAGGTGCTAAATTATAAGAAAGGACTTAGTAGTGAACTTTGAAAGTACGATAGGGAAATAGGTGATGACTAATTAAAGCATGCATGCAAAATAATGGACTTGCATGTCAAATTCCCTTTCTACAAGTAATGGCCGCCATGACAAAGAATATGGGTCAAACATGTCATGAAACATGTTTTGTTGGGCATTAGGGAGAAATAGTAAACAAATAAGCATGGGTAAGAAAAGAATGAAAAAAAAAATGTGTGTGAGAGAGTGGCATACCCCATTGCCGTGAGTTGTAGAGAAGGAAAGAAAAAATTTTGTTCATCCTTTCTTTGAGCCAAAACTAAGGAAGAAGGAGGATTTTTGCTTCATGCTTGGTTTGGAAGAGATCTAGAAGGAGATTTGGCTAAGTTTGCATCAAGATTAAGGTATGTATGAGGTTGTGTTGGGAGTTTCATGCATGTTTTGGTTGCTAACTTGATGTGCATGTTAGCCATGGCTCAAATCTTTGGTATGCCATGGAAATGGTATTTGGCCAAAGTTGTTATAGTGATAAAGCCATTGCATGCTAAGTGTGAAGCTTGATGATGATGCATGCAATGATGGATTTTCTACTCATGAGTAAGATTTTGAGTTTTCTTTGTTTTATCATGATTAAAGTTGAAAAGGAGCATGATTGTCATACTTGGCCATGATGCATTCTTGAGCATGATTCATGCTTCTTGCATGTTAGTTAAAAGTTTGTGTTTTGGATGGCTATGGACACCTTGAAAATTCGCCATGCTCATATATGCATATATATGATTGCACATTATGTTTGGTTATGAACTAAGTGATGAATATATTGATTTAAAGAAGAAAATGTGGAAGAATGCTTGTGAAATTGCAAGCACAATTCGCCTAGCACACATATAAGTGCTTGATGCTATATTATAAGTTTTGGGCCACAATGTGCAAAGCATAAATTAGTAGATTGCATGCTGTTTTTGTGAGGTATTAAGTGCAAAATTGACCTCAACATGTACATGAATATTCGCCTTGGGTAGCCTATTGAAGGCCTTAGCATTTCCTTGATGCTCAAATAAATTGTATTGAATTGCTTGATGTAGTATAAAATGTGCATGACCATTGTGTATTCAAGCTAAAGAGTGGCCATATGACCATTTAAAATCCTTGTCATATTCGCCATAAGCAAGCACAATGAGGTTTTAATAAATTGAATTTGTTTGAATTAGCTCAAGAGCTAAGAGGGCCACAATTGGACAAGGGAAGGAAAAGGTGATCGAATAGCCAAAAAGCCGCTCGACAACATCCGAGGTAAGTCCTCAAGAAGTGACCTTACTTGAATTATGTGAGATGAAATATGAATGTGTATGATTATTGATTATGTGTGTATGAGTATTTGAATTCCACCCGGCTAAGTCCCAAGGCGAATATGCTAATGATATTAATTGTGTTTGAGCCTTAGTAACGAAAATGAAATATGTATGTCCAATGATTATTGATGTATGTGTGCATGAGAAATTGAATGATATCCGGCTAAGCCCAAGACAATTATGTTGAAATTATATCCGGGTTAAGACCAAGGCAATTGTGCTAGTGGTTATATCCGGCTAAGGCCCAAGGCATTCGTATGAAGTTATTCTATCCGGCTAAGACCAAGGCATTTGTGCACGTGATTATATCCGGTTATATTCAAGAATCTTGGGCTGGAGGTGAGTGTTGGTTGCTGAAATGAATTTAATTAGTACACTCGGACAGCCCAAAGGATAAGGTACGTTATATGTGCATTGAAAGTCGACGTGTTTGAGCAACATTCGCTCAATCGACTAATGAATTTCAGTTATTGAATTGATTGATACTTTGCGAACTTATACAATGATGAAGTATGAAGTAAGAATGTGTATTAATGAAATGATGCATTTGGCTATGTGAATGTATTGCTGTAAATTATAGTTCATTATATTCCTTGAGACTTACTAAGCATAAAAATGCTTACCCGCTGCTTTGGCTCTTAGTTTTCTAGATTTCGCCGAGGCAATCGGATTTGGGATCGTTGAAGTCAAGTCATCCACACTATCAAGCCTCCATTTTGGTATAAATTTTGGTTGAACTTGAGATGGCATGTATAGGACTACCTCTTGTTTGTTAAATACGTTGTAATGTAAGTTTGTATGGCCATGCGAAAATGGCTCAAAAGGGAGCATGAACTTAGACTTATTGTGGGTTGTATGTATATATATTTGGGGTCATGATGTGGCTATGGTTTGAAATGGGAATGTTGGTCATATGATCAGCCATTGGCATGGTTAAAATGATCATATATGAACCTATGTATGGCAAAATTAGTTGAATCATGGAGACTACCAAATAGGTAAGTCCTACCTTAAAACAGATGCTGCCAGCTGCAGTGGCGTGAATGTGAAAAATCACCATAATTCATAGGAATGGAATCAAATAGTGAATAAGCTATGTAAATGAACCTTGATGAGTCTATTTTCATATGGAAGAAACGAAACGGTCATAGGAGTTACAGGTTAAGAGATATTAAAGCTATTGTGAGACAGGGCCAGAATGGTTTCTGGGTTCCCTGTCGCAACTTTAAAAATTCACTATAAATTATCCAAAAAGAATTAGGAGATATACCTTATATGTACAGATTCCATTTTGAGTCTAGTTTCATTAGAAACAAACGACACCAGCATTAAAGCCCTGTGCAGAGAGATATTCAAGTTATACCGCGCGATGGTCAGAGCAGTCGATCCCTGTAACTTGGGTAACTTTAACTAATAAACTGTACCAATTGGCCCGACCAAAAATCCTAGAAATAAATCCATGGATGTATATATGAGTCTAAATTCAGGGAAAATTTACGAAACCAGTTTCCGAGTTTTGAAACTCGAGATATGATTTTTAAGGCGACAGTGACGCAGTTTTCCAGCCTGACTGGAAATGTCAAATTGGTGGGCAAAAACATGTGAACTTGGTTTGTTAACCCTCGGGCCCGACACCGGCGATGGTCTCGGGTTTGGGGTGTTACATTAATGATCCCGAATCCGATTGCTATCGAGCAAAATCTATAAAACAGAGAGCCAAAGCAACGGGGTAAGCATTTTTATGCTTAGTAAGTCTCAAGCAATAAAATCAGCTTTAATTAAAGCAATACATTCACATAGCCAAATGCATCATTTCATTAATACACCTTCACATAATCATTCTTACTTCACACTTCATCATTATATACTTTCACAAGATATCAACCAATTCAATAGCTGAAATTCGTTAGTCGATTGAGCTAATGTTGCTCAAACATGTCGACTTTTCCAATGCACATATAAACATACCTTATTCTTTGGGCTTTTCGAGCGTACTAATTGAATTTATTACAGCAACCAACACTCACCTCCAGCCCAAGCTTCTTCGGAATACAACCGGATATAACCACGTGCACGAATGCCTTCGGGTCTTAGCCCGGATAGAACGACTTGCACGAATGCCTTCGGGTCTTAGCCCGGATGTAGTCACTAGCACAATTGCCTTCGGGTCTTAACCCGAATATAATTTCCAGCATAAATGTCTTCGGGACTTAGCCCGGATATCATTCAATTGCTCATGCACACATATACATCAATAATCATTTCACATTCATATTTCATTTTCCTTACTAAGGCTCAAACACAAACATATCACTAGCATAATCGCCTTCGGGACTTAGCCCGGGTATCATTCAAACACTCGTACACACATAAATCAATAATCATTACACATCCATATTTCATTTCACATAATTCAAGTAGGGTCATTTCTTGAGGACTTACCTCGGATGCTGTCGAACGGCTTCAACGGCTATTCGATCACTTTTTCCTTCCCTTTATCGGATTTAGCTCCCCTTTGCTCTTGAGCTTAACGAATGCAAGTAGAAGTATTCAATATTTTTCTCAATAATGTTTACTTGTTAATCACATTCAGCATCTCATATCAACTCATTTTATTATAAACTATCAATCGACTTTTAAACCAAAACGCCATTATAAGGCCGATTGTTCTTGGTCATACATACACGAAATCAAAAATAAATTCCAAGGTTTTCACATTATAAGGTACTAAGTCAATACACTTGCTAGGTTCACATACATTCTTCATCAATTTCTTCTTTAAACAAACACATTTAAGCATTCCTTTCAGATTATCAACTCCAACCACATTCATTACTCAAGTATAGTAATTTCACATTCGGCAATAGTATTACATACAATAGCCGATTCTTCTTACTTTGTATTTGTGCATCTATTTGATCATTAGTTTAGTTCAACACCCATACACCAAGATTCATCAAGTTTAGCATGAAACACAACCCTTAATCCTCAATGACCACTATGGCCGAAAATCCTAGTCAACCCAAAATCACAATTTCTAGCATGGGTTACCTAGAGAACTTGGTAACTAGCTCAATTTCATCTAACGTTTCAAGAATTCACATGAATTTCTCACTTTATTTATAGCTTAGAAACCGAATGGTTGCTCCCTTAGAATCGGCCAAGAAGAAACAAGAAACAAAAACTTGTTTCTTTCACCCATCCACCATTTCTCCTTAAAACACAAGACAACAATCATTTTCCTCCATTTCTTCCATGGCCGATTACCCACTATCACCACACAATCAAGATTTTGACAAGGCTAAGTAGAAAACTTAGTAACTAGCTTGATGTATGCTAATATTTCAAGAACTAACATGAAATCACTTACCTTGTTCCAAGCTTAAGGGTGACCGATTAGCTATCTCCCCTTCTTCCTTTGAGGTTCGGCCAAGCTAAGGAGGATGAACACTTTTCTTCCTTTCTTTCTTTTTTTTTTTTTCTTTCTTTGTTTTTGTTTCTCTCATGTACGGCAAAGGGGGGAAAGCATCCACACTCATTTTTTTTTTCATTCCTTTACCCATGCTCTTATTTTATTATTTCTAACATCCACCACTAGCAAAACATGTTTAAGACATGTTTTCTTTTGCCCATCTTCATTACCATGGCCGCCACTTCCTTTTCTTTGGGTAAATTGACATGCAAAACCATTCTTTTGCATGCATATACTATTAGACCATTGAAAGATTAGCCTATCACCTTTCAACAATGTTTCATATAAGTCCATTTTAATAAATTCACATAGAATGATCAAATTAATGCATGCAACTTTCACACATGCATTTACTAACATCATAAACATAGAATATAACTTTTAATTACTTATAAGACTTTGGTTTAGTGGTCCCGACACCACTTTTCGACTAAGGTCAAATTAGGGATGTCACATACCACAGTCTTTCTCCTCTTGAATCCGGATGTCTAAAAGGTAAAGGAACCGATCGCCAACTATTGAAAAGGAAGAAAAGGTTGCTGGTCACAAAGAATCGGCACCCCTATCTTCATCGATTCGCTTTTTATGACTTCAAAAATAGAGATAAGGAAAACAATGGTGAATGAAAGGAAATAGTGGGCTGATTTGAAAGAAAGAAAAGGAAGAAAATTGAGTAGAAGGGAGGTAGATTCGGCTGGAAAAGAAAGAGAGAAAAGCTACACACCAAAGAACAAAATCGGCACAACTAAGACCCTAACGCCAAATTACTAACCTAATACCCTCTGCCGAAAATCCCTCTCCAAACTCCCTTATTCGCCAACTCTATCTCCATATCACATCCCTAAAATCTCTCCCTTATCCCTCCTTAATTTATGCATTTGACTTGATCCAACTCTCTCCTCTTACGTAATCCACTCAGTTCCAACACTTACCCTTCCCGCACAAAAATAAATACTCCTATTTGCCAACACAGGAATCGATCCTGTGTCTTCCCCAACACTTACACGCCACCTTTAAAGCTCCCTAGTGGCGCCACTTAGCCACTTTGACAGAGGATCTTTTTGTGATACACTTTACCCACAACTTAATATAAGGGCACCTAGCCAGAACCCCTAACTCCTAAGTCCAAAATTTAAAAATTCCACCGGGTTTTGGCCAACTCATGGGCCTTCCATAAGCCCATTTACATACCCAAATTATGAATTTCATCATCACCTACCAAATTTTAGAAATTTACTTAAAATATCAAGAATCGCGAAAAACCCGAAAATCAGGATGTGACAATAGGTGATTAATTGTAATTTGGCTATTGTATTTGATCTTAGTATTTAATTTGAGATAGCATAATGGGTCGTCTGGTTATGTCTGAACATAACATAAAATCGTATGATATGGTTGTTATAGGATGTAAACTTATGTGATGGTTTTGATTGAACTTGATAATGATTAATTATGTGTTCCGGCTATACATGAATAAGGAATATATATGACGACATAATGAATTATGCATTATTAAAGATGAACTTAACGAAATGAAGATGATAGAAGTAGATGCATGAAAATTTTTGAATAAGTATTCGGTTCGGTAATATCTCGTAACCCATTCCAGCGATGGAAACGGGTTAGCGGTGTAACATTTTAATTGGTATCAGAGCTATGGTTTAGTCGGTTCTATGACTACCGTAGCATGTGTGAGTCTAGCTATACATGCCTTAATGGTAGTATATGATAGTGTGATGACTTCTGATGGTTGAAATTATTGTTTTAATTAGTAAATGGAACCCAATTCAGAGAGAACCATAGCGGATGATGTTGAGAGTGTAGCGTCTGCTCATGCACAAGGGACAGCGTCTATTGAACCTCAACCATCTGCGAGTAGTCAGGATGATGGGGCTAAGCAAGCCTTCTTTACCATGATGAATGAATGGGTTGCACAATATGCCCGAACAAACCCGACTACTCAACAATATTTGAATTTAAATAATCCTTCTCCAGTGTCTATAACACCATCAACTACTGATCTTTTGAGATAGAGTAAACCTCCTGTTGATTTGATTAGGAAGCGGGGCGAGGAATTTTGAGCCACGCCATCGACTTGACGCCGAAAGGCTGAGTTTTGGCTTGATAATACCATCTGTGTTTTTGATGAGCTGTCTTGCACACTGGATGAGTGTCTAAAGTGTGCCATATCCTTATTATGAGACTCGGCCTACTATTAGTGGAGAACCCTGATTTCTATTGTCCCGAAGGAACGAGTTACTTGGGATTTCTTTCAGACGGAGTTTCGTAAGAAGTATATTAGTCAACGATTCATCGATTAAAAGCGTAAAGAATTTTTGGAGTTCAAACAAGGTCATTTGACGGTATTTGAATACGAACATGAGTTTGTAAGACTCAGTCGATATGCTCGGAAGTGTGTAGCTGATGAAGTCGCTATGTGTAAAAGATTTGAAGAGGGATTGAATGAAGATTTAAAGCTACTGGTGGGTATTTTAGAAATAAAAGAATTCGTAACACTAGTTGAACGGGCTTGCAAGGCTGAAGAGCTTGGAAAGGAGAAAAAGAAAGCTGAATCTGAAGCCAGAGACTTTCGTAAAAGATCGGCGGGTAAAACTTCTTCTCAGCTGCAAAGAAGTTTAGAGACGATACAAATAGATCAAAGACGACTACAGGAATTTCTATTAGGAAGCGACCTTCAACGGACTCTCGAGCTACTTCGATTGCTAGTGTTGGCAACAATCGACAAGAAAAACCTAAATGTTCACAATGTGGAAGACGAAATGTAGGTGAATGTTGGGGTAAGTCTATTAACAGAGCCTGTTATAGATGCGGTTCGAGGGATCATTTTATTCGAGATTGCACGGAACCTGACGAGAAAAATAAGATGTAAGGTGCGAGATCGAGTAGTACAACGACTAGAGGTAGACCACCGAGAAATACAGGAGGTAGGGGTGGTAGTCAGAGAGGGACTTCTGATACGGCTGTTCGATCTAAGACTCTGCTCCTGCCAGAGCTTATGCCATCCGCGCACGAGAGGAGGCATCCTCCCCCGATGTTATCACCGGTACTTTCACTCTCTTTGATATCGATGTGATTGCATTGATTGACCTCGCTCTACTCATTCATATGTATGTGAGACTTTAGCATCCAGTAAGACTCTACCTGTTGAGTCTACTGAGTTCGTAATTCGAGTGTCGAATCCCCTGGGTCGATATGTACTTGTCGACAAAGTGTGTAAGAAATGCCCCTTGATAATCCGAGATTTCTGTTTTTCGGCCGATTTGATGCTTTTACCGTTTGATGAATTTGATGTTATTCTCGGTATGAATTGGTTGACCGTACATGATGCAGTTGTAAATTGCAAAAGGAAGACTATTGATTTGAGATGTGCGAATAATGAGATAATCTGGGTTGAGTCTACTGACTTAAACGGATTGCCAGCAATAATATCCTTGATGTTGGCTCAGAAATATGTGAGAAAGGGGTGTGAAGCATATCTTGCGTACGTACTTGATAGCAAAGAGTCAGAAAGGAAACTTGAATCAGTGCCAGTGGTTTGTGAGTATTCAGATGTTTTTCCTAAAGAAATTTCGGGATTACCACCCGTTCGAGAGGTAGAATTCGGCATCGAACTTGTACCAAGAACTACACCAATTTCGATGGCTCCGTACCGTATGGCACCTACGGAATTGAAAGAATTGAAAACTCAATTGCAAGAGTTGACGGATAGAGGTTTCGCTCGATCGAGTTTCTCACCTTGGGGTGCACCATTATTGTTTGTGAAAAAGAAAGATGGAACCATGAGAATGTGCATTGACTATCGTCAATTGAACAAAGTGACTATAAAGAATAAATATCTGTTACCTCGTATTGATGATCTGTTTGATCAGCTAAAGGGAGCCTCAGTGTTTTCGAAGATAGATTTGAGATCGAGTTATTATCAATTGCGAGTTCGAGACCCAGATATACCTAAAACTGCCTTCAGAACGAGATATGGTCACTATGAGTTCCTAGTGATGCCGTTTGGGCTCACTAATGCCCCTACAGTATTTATGGACTTGATGATTCGAATCTTTAAACAGTATTTGGATTGGTTTGTAGTGGTGTTTATAGATGACATCTTAATTTATTCGCGCGATGAATCTGAACATGCCGAGCACCTGAAATTGGTATGACAGATTTTACGAGACAAGCAGCTATACGCGAAATTTAGTAAATGTGAGTTCTGGTTGAGGGAAGTTAGCTTTTTGGGACATGTGGTATCCGCATCGGGTATTCGAGTTGATCCGAGAAAAATTTCGGCCATACTCGATTGGAAGCCTCCAAGAAATATTACTGAAGTTCGGAGCTTTTTGGGACTTGTCGGTTACTACAGATAGTTTGTAAAGGGTTTCTTAATGATAGCCATACCAATGACGAAGCTACTTCAAAAAGATGTTAAGTTTGAATGGTCAGAAAAATGTCAGAAAAGTTTTGATCAATTGAAAACCTATTTAACTGAAGCTCCAGTGCTAGTGCAACCCGAATCCGGTAAAGAGTCTGTCATTTACAGTGATGCATCCTTACTTGGGCTGGGTTGTGTGTTGATGCAAGAAGGTCGAGTTGTAGCTTATGCGTCGAGGCAATTGAAGCCGCATGAAAAAAATTATCTGACTCACGATCTCAAATTAGCTACCATTGTATTCGCTCTAAAAATATGGCGACACTATTTGTTTGGAGAGAGGTGTCATGTATATTCGGACCACAAAAGCCTCAAATATTTGATGACTCAAAGATATTTGAATCTGAGACAAAGACGTTGGATTGAATTGTTGAAAGATTATGAGCTCGTCATTGACTATCACCCGAGAAAGGCTAATGTGGTTGCCGATGCTTTAAGTCGTAAATCGCTGTTTGTTTTGAGAGCAATGAATGTTCACCTATCCATTTCATCTGATAATATGTTAGTAGCAGAATTAAAGGCTGAACAATTATTGATTCATCAAATACATGAATCCCAGAAATTTAACGATAAATTGGTTACTAAACGAGTTGAATGTGTTTCAAATGTAGAATCAGAGTTTCAAATAGACGACAACAATTGTTTGAGGTTCAGAAGTCGATTGTGTATTCCAAGAAATTCAGAACTTATTTCGATGATTTTGAGCGAGGCTCATAGTAGCCGAATATCAATCCACTCGGGTAGTACAAAAATGTACAACAATCTGAAATGTCAATTTTGGTGGCCTGGTATGAAACGAGACATTTCTGACTTTGTTTCGAAGTGTTTGATATGTCAACAAGTGAAAGCAGAACATCAAGTGCCTTCGGGATTATTTCAGCTGATCATGATACCCGAATGGAAATGGGATCGAGTCACGATGGATTTTGTATCTGGTCTACCATTGACGCAGAGTAAGAAAGACTCAATCTGGGTTATTGTTGATAGATTGACGAAGTCTGCTCATTTTATCCCTGTCCGTACAGATTTCTCACTCGATAAATTGGCAGAATTATATGTCTCCTAAGTTGTTCGATTACATGGAGTACCTACTTCTATTGTTTCTGATAGAGACCCCAGATTCACATCTCGATTCTGGAGAAAGTTGCATGAAGCATTGGGTACTAAGTTACATTTTAGCACAGCTTTCCATCCCCAAATAGATGGTCAATCTGAACGAGTTATTCAGATACTCGAAGATATGTTGAGATGTTGCATTCTCGATTTCAGTGGTTCGTGGGAACGATATTTACCCTTGGTTGAATTCGCGTACAACAATAGCTTCCAGTCAAGCATTAAAATGGCACCATACGAGGCTTTGTATGGTCATAAGTGCCGCACACCACTATATTGGACCGAACTCAGTGAAAATAAAATATACAGGGTTGATTTGATTAGAGAGGCTGAAGGAAAAGTGAAAATGATTAGTGATAGCTTAAGAGCAGTATCAAATCGTCAGAAGTCGTATGCGGATTTAAAACGGAAAGATATTGAATATCAAGTCGGAGACAAGGTGTTTCTTAAGGTTTCACCTTGAAAAAAGGTGCTCAGATTTGGCCGTAAAGGAAAATTGAGTCCGAGGTTCATCGGGCCGTATGAAATATCCGAACGAATTGGGCCAGTCGCATACCGATTGATTTTACCCTCTGAGCTTGAAAAGATTCACAACGTTTTTCATGTTTCGATGCTTCGACATTATAGATCCGATCCATTGCATATAATTAATCCATCTAAAGTTGAGATTCAATCTGATTTGAGTTATGAAGAGGAACCGGTTCGTATTTTAGCACGTGAAGTAAAAGAACTATGAAATGAGAAAATCTAATTAGTGAAGGTACTGTGGCTTAAGCACGGGTAAAGAACTACGAAATAAGAAAATCTCATTAGTGAAGGTACTGTGGCTTAAGCACGGGGTCGAAGAAGCTACTTGGGAACTTGAAGACACTATGAAGGATCGATATCCTAACTTATTCGTTGGTAAGATTTTCGGAGACAAAAATTCTTTATGTGGGGGAGAGTTGTGACAGCCCTAATTAGACCCTAGTCGGAATGTGGTTTTGGGACCACAAAATCGAGTCACAAAAAAATTTTATTTTAATTTCAATTGCATATATTTATGTGAATTTTCTTGAAAGGACTTAGTTGAGAACTTAGAAAAATATGTTAGGTAAATATGTAAGGACCAAATAATATTAAAGTAGGAAAGTTTGGGTTTGCATGTCAAATTGCCAAATTTATACTAAGTGGCCGGCCAAGCAATGATGTTCTTCCATTATGTTTAAATTAATTATAATATTTTATTTGCAAGTGATTAAAATATTCAAAATAAAGATGAATAAAAGAAGAAATTGAAGAGAGTGTTCATCTTCTTCTTTTCCTTACCAAAAACCGGAACAAAAAAAAAAAAAGAAATAGGGAAATTTACACTAAGACAATTCGGCAACCCTTTTTGCTAGTTGAAGGTAAGTTTTGAAATGTTGTTTAAACTTTTGTTTATATATGTTAAGCTAATTGTTAAATACATTTTAGCAATGTTAAGAAAATCAAACTTTTATGGAGGTTTGGGCACTAAGCCGTATATCAAGAGATAGGAGTAGAGGTTGTTTTCATGTTATATTGAATAAGTAGAGGTTATTATGAGGTTGAATTCGTTGAATTATTAGTTGGGTAACAATTGGTGCATTCAGCCATACGGGGTAAAATGGAATGTTCATTTTATTTGTTATTTCATTTTTATGAGAAATGGGTCAAGGTTAAAGCCGAATGAATCATGATGGATAAGAAAGTGCAAAATTCATGTTATGTGGTAATTTGAGTAGTTGACTGTGTAATATCCTAAATTAGGGCTTAATCGGAATAGTGGGTTCGTGACCACAAATCCGAGATAGAAATAATTATTTTACAATGATTTTAATGTTTATGATATGATTGCATGATTTTGTGAAAATTTCGTGATGAAATTCTATGCCTAAAGTGCTTAAATTGAAAGTAGGGGCTAAATCGAATAAGTTGCAAAACTTACATTCTAGAAGTTTTTAGTATGAAATTGTTTTGGAATATTAATGAGGAGGTCTTAAATAGCAATTTGACCAATTTTAAGTTCATGGACAAAATTAGGACATGGAAGGAATTTTTGGAAAGTTTAGTAGTAAGGGTATTTTGGTCATTTAGTTATTAAAATGAATTAAAAACAAAATTAAAAGCCAATTTTTGTCCATCTTCTTCATTAGGCCGAAATTTCAAGGGTTCTCCATAGCTAGGGTTTGTTTCAAGCTTCCAAGCTCCATAATCAAGAAAAACGAGATTCAAGTCGTGATCGAGGAAAAGAAAAGATTGTGGACTAAATTGCAAAATCTTTATATTTTGGTACCAAGGTAAGTTCATGTGTATATAATGTAGCATAGTTGTTATTTTTAAGTTATTGATGTTAATTATATGATACGCTAATTTTTAATCGTGAAATATTATGCTTTGTGGTTAATGTTGAGTAATATGCAAATTATGTTTACTACTTGATGAATATGAATTGCTACCAAGTATCGGTTCTGATATTCCATGGAAGATGACAAATATGAGATCGAGGGAAAAAGCCCGTTTGAACCTTAGGAATAGATTAGGATACAAGTGACATGTCCCTAGGATGGTTGAGCATCCGAACTCGTTGAGTTGAGTCTGAGTTCGTGAAATGTAACTAGGCATCCGAACTCGTTGAGTTGAGTCCGAGTTCACTTATGGATGCGAACGCCCGAGCTCGTTGAGTTGAGTCCGACTTCACTTAGGGGCGGGTTACATGATTTCTTGATTACATATGAGGCACTTATGTGCAAATTATCCGTGTATTCGAGTTGTATTCCGATGTGTTCAACGGGTGAAATTTCTAGTGAAATGGAAGAACACTTAAGATGCAAGTGACGTTTTGGTAAGTGTTGTGAAATGGACCCTTTGGACAGGTATGTTCTTAACCCTCAGGTTGAAATTAGATACAACAACGATAAGGTGGTAAGATGATGAATGATGTTTAGAAATGTGATATATGTTTTGGTGATACCATACTAAAGTTGTTTGGTATATTTGTATTGTTATGTTACTTGTTATTTACATATGAACTTACTAAGCATTTATGCTTACTCCTTCCTTTTCATTCACTGTAGTTTTGAACAAGCAGGCTCAGGAATCGAGACAGGTCGAAAGTTCGATCACACTATCCAAAGGACTTTCATCTGGGTAAATGGCTTGTAAAACTTAAGTATGGCATGTATAGCAATATACTTATTTTGTGTAAATAATTTTATGATATGGCCATATTTGGTTGAGAAAATGTTTGATATTGATAAGTCATGGTGATGGCTAATTTAGATCATGTTTGATATCATGGAAGTTAACAGGTTATCTAGTTCACAAAAATTCATGGTAAAATGAAACTTGCCTTAAAACAGAATATTGCTACAGCAATGACATGAATTTGAAAAATCACTAAAAATAGTATAAATAGAACTAAATGATGAGTAAGTTTTGAAATTTAAGCTTAATGAGTATATTTTCATATGGATTGAACAAAACAGAATATAAATTATATTTTATGAGATATTTAAACTTTTATGTAAACAGGGCGAGTGATTTCTGGATCCCCTGTTCGACTTTAAAAATTCATAATAAATTTTACTAAAATAATTAAAAGTTGTTATTTATATGTACAGATTCCTTATTGAGTATAGTTTTAATGGAAACAAACCTCATAGTCATTGAAATTTTGTATAGAGATATATCTAATTTGTAATACACATAGGTTAGAGCAGTCGAACCCTGAAACAGGGGATACTTTAATTAATAAACTGTACTAATTGGCCCAATAAAAAATTCTAGAAAAACATTAGTAAATAGATATATGAGTCTAGATTCAGGAAAAATTTACGGATCTTGATTTCGAGTTTCGTAACTCTATATATGATTTTTCTTGTAACTATGACGCGAGTAGCTAGAAAGCTGTGAATGTAGAAACAAATGATTTGAAGTTCTTAAATTGATAAATTATGTTCGGTAACCCCTCAAGCTCGACTCCGGTGATGGTCTCAAGGCGTGGGGCATTACATTTAGTGGTATCGAGCAGGTTTAGTCGGTTCTCGGACTCACGTGTTGTATGTACGGATTTTGCTATACATGCCATATGTATGAATTGTGATAGTGTGACGACTTGACCTTTTTAAATGAATTTTATATAGTAAATGGATCCCGATCTAGCTCGCAGATGAAGTAGAGAGTAATGCGCCACTTAATTTGAAGGGCGTCGATCGAAAACCCACCTCCTACTATTGGTCGGGAGGAGGAGAAAGGGATCGGAAGCCTTTCTCCAAATGATGAGTGCATGGTACATCGAGTTCGTTCAGACGAACCCAAATGTACGACCTCCCCACCTCCCCAATTCCTCAACCTATGCCTCCGATGCCTCGTGGAGTGGATATGATTAAATTTCACAGAGCCCCGTTGATGTAATTCAGTAAACAATGGGCTGAAGAATTTAGAGCAAATATTGATGATGATGCGAGAAAGCGAGTTCGCTTGAAAATTCTATCCGGTATTTGATGAATTATCTTGTACACGAAGAATGTTTGAAATGTGCTACATCTTTGTTGAGAGATTCACCTATAATTGGTGGAAGATTTTGATTTCGTGGTACCGAAAGAGAGGGTAACTTGGGAATTCTTTCAAGAAGAGTTTGGAAGAAATATATTAGTGAAAGATTTATTGATCGAAATGTAAAGAGTTTCTTAAGTCAAGCAAGGTAATATGACGCTCGAATATGAAAGAGAGTTTGTTAGATTAAGTAAGTATGCTAGGGAATATGTTCCTACAGAAGCCAAGATGTGCCGATGATTTGAAGACGGGTTAACAAAGACATTAAGGTATTTGTTGGGATCCTTGAACTAAAAGAAATGGTGGTACTTGTCGATCGAGCTTGCAAGGCTGAAGAATTACTGAAGGAAAAGAAAAAGGTAGAATCTGAAACACGAAATTGGAAGAAAAGACCAATGAGTAATGCACCTTCACAGCAACCCGGAAAGTCAAGAAATATGAATCCTCGTTCCCAAGTTTCAGCTGGGCAATCATATGGAAATTTTAAGAAGTAGAATGTGGGTCCTAAATCTCAGACTACTTCTGCGGCTAGTGTGGGAAATACGAGATTTGTTAAACCTGAGTGCCAGCGGTGTGGTAGAAATCATTTTGGTCCGTGCAGAGCAAATGAATGTTTTCGACGTGGTTCTCCGGATCATTTTATTAGAGACTGCCCAGAGAGAGCTGAGAAAGAAAAATTTCAGAATGTAAAATCTAGTGGTGCGACTCGAGGGAAGGTATCCGAGAAAAGTGGAAGTGAAACAAGCGAGAAGAATGTAGCCGAGATGCAACAGCTTAGATCTGAAGGAAGAGCTCCAGCTAGAACTTATGCTATTAAAGCGCGTGAAGATGCTTCCTCACCCGATGTGATTACCGGTACATTTTCTTTTTATGATACTAATTTATTGCTTTGATTGATCCCGGTTCTACTCATTCATATGTATGCATGAAACTGGTGTCTAGTATGAATATACTTGTTGAGAACACAGAATTTATGATTAGAGTGTCGAATCCACTAGGCAAATGCGTGATAGTTGATAAAGTAAGCAAGAAATGCCCTTTAATGATTCGGGGTTATTATTTTCTGGCCGACTTGATGTTGTTGCCGTTTGATGAATTTGATGTTATTTTGGGTATGGATTGGTTGACATTGCATGATGCTATAGTTAGTAAATTGCAAAGAAAAGGTTATAGAATTAAAACGTGAAAGTGGTGAAATCTTGCGGGTTGAACCAGACAAATCAGAGGCAATATTTAGTATGATTTCTTCGATGTCGGCTCAGAGATATTTGAGAAAGGGTTATGAAGCTTATTTGGCGTATGTAATTAATACAAAAGAAGTTGAAAAGAAAGTTGAATCAGTGCCGGTTATGTGTGAATTTGCGGACGTATTTCCAGAAAAATTATCGGGTTTGCCTCCAGTCAGGGAAGTAGAATTTGGAATAGATTTGATACCGGGAACAGCTCCGATCTCGATTGCTCCATATAGAATGGCACCAATAGAGTTGAAAGAATTAAAGTTGCAGTTGCAAGAGTTGACTGATAAAGGCTTTGTGAGACCGAGTTTTTCACTTTGGGTGCTCCGTGTTATTTGTGAAAAGAAGGATGGTTCTATGAGATTATGTGTTGATTATCGGCGGTTAAACAAGGTGACAATCAAAAACAAGTATCCGCTGCCAAGAATTGATGATTTGTTTGATCACTAAAAGGAGCGACATGGTTTTCAAAGATTGACTTGAGATCCGGGTATTATCACCACGAGTAAAAGAGTCGATGTGCCTAAAAGCGCTTTTAGAACAAGGTATGGTCATTATGAATTTTAGTTATGCCATTCGGGTTGAAAATGCTCCTCTTGTGTTTATGGATTTAATGAATCGCATATTTTGGCCATACTTGGACAGATTTGTTGTGGTGTTTATAGATGATATTTTAATTTATTCAAAAGATGAGACAGAGCATGCTGAGCATTTGAGGATAGTTTTGCAAACTTTGAGAGATAAGCAATGTATGCTAAGTTTAGTAAAAGTGAATTTTGGCTCCGTGAAGTTGGATTTTTGGGTCATATTGTTTCAGGTGATGGTATACGGGTTGATCCTAGTAAAATTTCAGCCATTGTTGATTGGAAACCACCGAAAAATGTAACTAAAGTTAGGAGTTTCTTGGGGCTAGCTGGGTATTATCGGTGGTTCGTAAATGAATTTTCTATAATTGCTGCTCCTATGACTAGACTACTCCGAAAGGATGTTAAATATGAATGGACGGAAGAATGTCAACAGAGTTTCGAAGAATTGAAAAAGTTATTAACTGAAGCACTAGTGTTGATACAACCCGAATCAGGTAAAGAATTTGTGGTGTATAGTGATGCTTCTCTAAATGGTTTGGGGTGTGTCCTCATGCAAGAAGGAGAAGTGGTGGCTTATGCTTCGAGGCAGTTAAAACCTCATGAGAGGAATTATCCTACTCACGATTTGGAATTGGCTGCAGTGGTATTTGCTTTGAAGATTTGGCGACATTATTTGTTTGGTGAAAAGTGTCGAGTATATATCGAACACAAAAGTCTTAAATACTTGATGTCACAAAAAGACTTGAATTTGAGACAGCGAAGATGGTTGGAGTTATTGAAAGATTACGAGCTTGTTATCGATTATCATCCAGGAAAAATGAATGTGGTTGCCGATGCTTTAAGCAGAAAGTTGTTGTTTGCTTTGAGAGTTATGAACACTCAGTTGAAAATTACAGATGACGGTTCGATTGTAGCAGAGTTAAGAGCAAGACCGATGTTTTACAAGAGATTTCAAGCTCAAAAAAATGATCAAGATTTGCTAGCCAAAAGAAAATAAAGGTGAAGTCGATACGGATCGATTTCGTAATCGGTTTTGATGGTTGTTTGATGTTTAAAATCGGATTTGTGTATCAAAAATGATGAGTTGATTCAAAAGATTTTGCATGAAGCACATAATAGTTGTTTGGCGGTTCATCCGGCAAGATGAAGATGTATAATGACTTAAAGAAAATGTACTGGTGGAGTGGAATGAAAAGAGATATTTCTGAGTTTGTATCAAAGTGCTTAGTTTGTCAACAAGTGAAAGTGAACACCGTGTACCTTCGGGATTACTTGACCTATTATGGTTCCCGAATGGAAATGGGATCGGATTACTATGGATTTTATATCGGGGTTGCCATTAACTCGTGGAAGAAAAATGCCATCCGGGCAATAGTTGACAGGCTGACTAAATCGGCTCATTTTATTCTGGTACGTACAGATTATTCTCTTAATAAGTTGGCTGAATTGTATATCCGAGAGGTTGTTAGACTTCATGGGATACCTTTGTCAATCATTTCGGATAGAGATCTAAGGTTTACCTCACGGTTTTGGCAAAAGTTGCAAGAGGCATTAGGTACAAAGTTAAATTTCAGCACTGCCTTTCATCCACAAACTGATGGACAATCAGAGAGAGTAATTCAGATTCTTGAAGACATGCTCAGATGTTGTGTATTGGAATTTCAAGATAGTTGGGAAAGGTACTTACCATTGGTAGAATTTGCTTATAATAATAGTTATCAGACAAGTTTGAAGATGGCACCTTATGAAGCATTATATGGTCGTAAATGTCGGATGCCATTGTATTGGACTGAACTCAAGGAAATTCAGATTTATGGAGTTGATTTAATAAAAGAAACCGAAGAAAAGGTGAAAGTGATTCGAGATTGTTTGAAAGCTGCTTCAGATAGACATAAATCTTATGCGGATTTGAAACGAAAAGAAATGGAGTTTCAAGTTGGTGATAAGGTATTTTTGAAAGTGTCTCCATGGAAGAAAGTCCTTAGATTTGGATGAAAGGGCAAGTTAAGTCCGCGTTTTTTAGACCGTATGAAATAATTGAAAAGTTGGACCGTAGCATATCGGCTAGCGTTACCACCCAATTAGAGAAGATTCATGATGTGTTTCACGTATCTATGTTACGTCGGTATCGTTCGGATCCTTCACATATAATTTCACCGACAGAAATTAAACTGCGACCGGATATGACTTATGAAGAAGAACCGATTAAGATTTTAGCTCGAGAAGTCAAACAAATAAGAAATAAAAGTGTTGCACTTGTAAAAGTGTTGTGGCAAAAGCATGGGGTAGAAGAGACTACATGGGAACCTGAAGAAACTATGAGAAACCAATACCCACACCTGTTTACCGGTAAGATTTTCGAGGACGAAAATCCTTTAAAGGGGGGGAGAGTTGTAATATCCTGAATTAGGGCTTAATCGAAATAGTGGTTTCGTGACCACAAATCCGAGATAGAAATAATTATTTTACAATGATTTTGATGTTTATGATATGATTGCATGATTGTGTGAAAATTTCGTGATGAAATTCTATGCCTAAAGTGCTTAAATTGAAAGTAGGGACTAAATCGAATAAGTTGCAAAACTTGCATTCTAGAAGTTTTTAGTATGAAATTGTTTTGGAATATTAATGAGGAGGTCTTAAATAGCAATTTGACCAATTTTAAGTTCATGGACAAAATTAGGGCATGGAAGGAATTTTTGGAAAGTTTAGTAGTAAGGGTATTTTGGTCATTTAGTTATTAAAATGAATTAAAAACAAAATTAAAAGCCAATTTTTGTCCATCTTCTTCATTAGGCCGAAATTTCAAGGGTTCTCCATAGCTAGGGTTTGTTTCAAGCTTCCAAGCTCCATAATCAAGAAAAATGAGATTCAAGTCGTGATCAAGGAAAAGAAAAGATTGTGGACTAAATTGCAAAATCTTTATATTTTGGTACCAAGGTAAGTTCATGTGTATATAATGTAGCATAATTGTTATTTTTAAGTTATTGATGTTAATTATATGATACGCTGATTTTTAATCGTGAAATATTATGCTTTGTGGTTAATGTTGAGTAATATGCAAATTATGTTTACTACTTGATAAATATGAATTGCTACCAGGTATCGGTTCTGATATTCCATGGAAGACGACAAATATGAGATCAAGGGAAAAAGCCCGTTTGAACCTTAGGAATAGATTAGGATACAAGTGACATGTCACTAGGGTGGTTGAGCATCCGAACTCGTTGAGTTGAGTCCGAGTTCACTTATGGATGCGAACGCCCGAGCACGTTGAGTTGAGTCCGAGTTCACTTAGGGGCGAGTTACATGATTTCTTGATTTCATATGAGGCACTTATGTGCAAATTATCCGTGTATCCGAGTTGTATTCTGATGTGTTCAACGGGTGAAATTTCTAGTGAAATGGAAGAACACTTAAGATGCAAGTGACGTTTTGGTAAGTGTTGTGAAATGGACACTTTGGACAGGTATGTTCTTAACCATCGGGTTGAAATTAGATACAACAACGATAAGGTGGTAAGATGATGAATGATGTTTAGAAATGTGATATATGTTTTGGTGATACCATGCTAAAGTTGTTTGGTATATTTGTATTGTTATGTTACTTGTTATTTACATATGAACTTACTAAGCATTTATGCTTACTCCTTCCTTTTCATTCATCGTAGTTTTGAACAAGCCGCTCAGAATCGAGACAGTCGAAAGTTCGATCACACTATCCAAAGGACTTTCATCTGGGTAAATGGCTTGTAAAACTTAAGTATGGCATGTATAGCAATATACTTATTTTGTGCAAATAATTTTATGATATGGCCATGTTTGGTTGAGAAAATGTTTGATATTGATAAGTCATGGTGATGGCTAATTAAGATCATGTTTGATATCATGGAAGTTTAACAGGTTATCTAGTTCATAAAAATTCATGGAAAGATGAAACTTGTCTTAAAACAGAATATTGCTGCAGCAATGACATGAATTTGAAAATTCACTAAAAATAGTATAAATAGAACTAAATGATGAGTAAGTTATGAAATTAAAGCTTAATGAGTCTATTTTCATATGGATTGAACAAAACAGGAATATAAATTATATTTTATGAGATATTTAAACTTTTGGAAAACAGGGCCAGAGTGATTTCTGGATCCCTTGTTCTGACTTTAAAAATTCATAATAAATTTTACTAAAATAATTAGAAGTTTTTATTTATATGTACAGATTCCTTATTGAGTCTAGTTTTAAAAGAAACAAACCTCATAGTCATTGAAATTTTGTATAGAGATATATCTGATTTGTAATACACAGAGGTTAGAGCAGTCGAACCCTGAAACAGGGGATACTTTAATTAATAAAATGTACTAATTTCCCAAATAAAAAATTCTAGAAAAAAATTAGTAAATAGATATATGAGTCTATATTCAGAGAAAATTTACGGATCTTGATTTTGAGTTTCGTAACTCGAGATATGATTTTTCTTGTAACTGTGACGCGAGTAGCTAGAAAGCTGTGAATGTAGAAACAAATGATTTGAAGTTCTTAAATTAATAAATTATGTTCGGTAACCCCTCAAGCTCGACTCCGGCGATGGTCTCGGGCGTGGGGGCGTTACAGACTGAGATATGGAAGAAGGAAATAGATTGATATTTTTATGTTTTGGGAGTGAAAGGCATAATGAAAACATAGTAAGTTTAAGTGCATATTTTAGTTTAAGTGATAAGTAGAATTTGGTTAAAATAGCTTGATATATGTGTGTTTGTCGGTTTTAAATCAAAATAGTTTGAGTGACTTAATTGTTGTATTTGAAATTATTTGAGTAATTACAATGGGCATTAAGATGTTGAACTCATGAAATTAGAAGAATATGAGCTTGATAGATTTTAAATGAATTAAAAATGATATTATATTTGATATTGTATATTCGGTCATCTAATTAAGTACATAGGTGATGTTGAATTTAATCTTGCACATTCGGCTATATAGGTATGCACATTTGTGATATTATCTTTGATTGTATATAATCGACTAAATGAGTGATGTTGGCTTATAAGTTGAGTTTGATTCATGATTATATATATATATTTGAATGTAAACATATTTGAGATAATGTTATGTTGGGAAGTGATGATGCATTCGGCCTTGAAGTAATAGATTAATATTTGTTGAAGTTTTAATATCTTGAACAATTACGGTTGTAAAATGTAATGAAAATTATTAGACTATATATATGAGTAATTAGCAAGGGTGGTTGCCGTATATACAAATATATATATATATATATATATATATATATATTTATATATATATATATGTGTTATATATGTATGTGTAATTGAAATATTGATCGGATTATTGATAGTAATGTGATATTATGTGGTTATTAGCCGAATAGCTCAAAAGCATATGGTAGAAAGATCAAATTTTACCATGTGTTCCTTATGATATAAAATCATTAATATTTGGATACAAATATCTAGCAAGGCGGTTAAACTAGTTAATTTATTTGATTAAGCTCAAGAACTTAAAGGAGGGGAATCAAGCAAGGGCAAAGCGAGGAGCATCGAGTAGCCGATTTGGAACCGTTTTATCCAACACAAGGTAAGTCCATAAGCATTTGTAAGGTTGATTAATTTATACATAAATGACTCTAGCGTATCATGAGAGAATTTCTTTTGTTAGGTATTCTTTTGGAGTGACATACATATTTATAATTGTGGCCGTATATGCTAATTGAATTAAGTAAATTGTCTTATTATAATGGGTCAACATTGGCACTAAGTGTGCGGATTTGAATGGCACTATGTGTGCGAAATTGAATGGCACTATGTGTGCTGATTTGAATGTCAATACATGAGTGAATCTTCAAGGCACTATGTGTGCGGTGTAGCATGGCACTATGTGTGCGAACTTGTCTAGCACTATGTGTCCGAAATCGGTTGATGATATAAGAAGTATAGGGAAAGAATAAAGTGCTAGAGTTATTACCTGAAATATCGAATTTGAGACATGAAACGTATATGCATGGATACATCTAGTTCATCATTGTTTCATACTTTGAGAAAAGGATTTAAACCATTTGGTTGTTTGATAGTTGATTGGATAGCAAGATTTGGCTTGTAGTTGGACCGATAATCTAGGTAATTGTAGCATAGATCGGTATGGCTGAAATAGTTGATCTTACGTCATTTTTCTTATGATCTCATGTTAATGGTCTGTATTATATTGCTTATGACTTACTGAGTTGAATACTCATTTGGTTTGTTTTCTTGTCTTCTATTTAGAATTCTTTGACCCATTTTGCGTGCTTGGGACCATCGTCGAAGTCATCACACCAGCTTGCAACATTTTGGTACACTCTTCTTAGTTGATCTAAGTGAACATTACGGCATGTATAGGCTAATATGTATTTTATTTGAACTTTGATATGTATACGTCTAGCCATGCGAATATGGCTTAAATACTAAGTTTGAATTTGTTTATGTTTAATCATGGTATAATTCGTCTTGGTTATAATGTGTAATGCTATTAATGAATGATATATATATATATATATATATATATAAATCTATACATATGTTTGAGTGTTGAAAATGCTAAGAAATATTGATTATGTGTTTTTGGGGTGGTTCGATTATGACACATTTATATAGGTGATTAATTGTAATTTGGCTATTGTATTTGATCTTAGTGTTTAATTTGAGATAGCATAATGGGTCGTCTGGTTATGTCTGAAAATAACATAAAATCGTATGGTTGTTATAGGATGTAAACTTTTGTGATGGTTTTGATTGAACTTGATAATGATTAATTATGTGTTCCGGCTATACATGAATAAGGAATATATATGATGGCATAATGAATTATGCATTATTAAAGATGAACTTAACGAAATGAAGATGATAGAAGTAGATGCATGAAAATTTTTGAATAAGTATTCGGTTCGGTAATATCTCGTAACCCATTCCAGCGATAGAAACGGGTTAGGGGTGTTACAGGTGCTGCAAGGGACTCAAAGGTGGCCATTGTAACACCCTGTACCCGATACCGTTGCCGGAGTCGAACGCGAGGTGCTAACAGACTTGATTACTTTGTTTTCACAGTCCATTTTAAAAAAAAAAATTTCCAGACAGGCTGGCTAACTGCATCACTGTTGTCTTAAAAATCATATCTCGAGTTCCAAAACTCAAAAACTGATTCCGTAAATTTTTCCTGAAATTAGACTCATATATCCATCTGTGGATTTATTTCTGAAATTTTTTGTTGGGCCAATTGGTACAGTTTATTAGTTAAAGTCTCCCCTGATTCTGGGTTCGACTACTCTGACCTTCATGTATTACGACTTGGATATCTACCTGTACAGAGCTTTAATACTCATACCGTTTATTTCTAATGAAACTAGACTCAAAGGGGAATCTATACATATAAGGCATGACTTCTAATTGTCTCTGGATAATTTATGGTAAATTTTCAAAGTCGAAACAGGGGATCCAGAAACCGTTCTGTCCCTGTTTCACGAGAACTTTAATGTCTCTTAATATACTGTTCATATGATTGTTTCGTTACTTTCATATGAAATTAGATTCATCAAGGTTCGATTACATAATTTATTCACTATTTAATTCCATTCCTAAAAATTTTAGTGATTTTTCAAATCCACACCACTACTGCTGTCAGCATCTGTTTTCAAGGTAAACTTTACCTATTTCGTGGTTTCCATGGACCAACTAGAGTTTTGTCATACATAGGTCCACATATGATCATATTTAGCCATTCCAATGGCTGATCATTTGCCCAACACTTCCATTCCAGTCCATAGTCACATCATGAAACCATATATATATATACATAAACACAAATGGTCTAATGCGATACTCCACTTCTACGAGCCATTTTCGCATGGCTGTACACACATACATCACAAAAAGTACTTGAAAAACAACAAAGGGTAGTCCTATACATGCCATATCCAGAGTTCAACTAAAAGAGTACCAAAAGGGCTTTGATAGTGTGGATGACTTCGACTTCGATGATCCCGAATCCGATAGCTAACGAGCAAAATCTATAAAACAGAGAGCCAAAGCAACGGGGTAAGCATTTTAATGCTTAGTAAGTCTCAAGTAATGAAATCAGCTTTGACTAAAGTATTACATTCACATAGCTAAATGAATCACTTTATTAATACACATTCTCATAATCATACTTACTTCACACTTCATACCTTATCGTTTGGGTTTTTTTTCGAGCGTATTAATTAAAATTATTATAGCACAAATCGCTCACCTTCAAACCCAAGTTTCTTCGGGCTTTAGCCGGATATAACCACACGCCCAATTGCCTTCGGGTCTTAACCCGGACATAGCAACTCGCACAAATGCCTTCGGGTCTTAGCCCGGATATAACAACTCACACAAATGCCTTCGGGTCTTAGCCCGGATATAACAACTCGCACAAATGCCTTCGGGGCTTAGCCCGGATATCATTCAAATGCTCATGCACACATATATCAATATTCATGACACATCCATATTTCATTTCCGTTACTAAGGCTCAAACACAAATCATTTATCAAACCTTTCCAATTTCGGCTCAATAGCCACACACAAAGAGCATGATTTCAATTGGCTTTATAACATAGGCTCTATGCACATTCGGCTATCCGCCATAATATGACAAATCATTTCAATATAAATCAAGTAGGGTCATTACTTGAAGACTTACCTCGGATGTTGTCGAATGATTTCGACGGCTATTCGATCACTTTTTCTTTCCCCTTATCCAACTTTGGTCCTCTAAGCTCTTGAACTTAATTCAAACAAATAGAGCTTATTTAATAATTTATCAATTTAACAATCCGATTAAATACATTCATATTATACAATTAGGCGCGAATAGCTTTATTGACTAGTTATTCAAGCATTATACATGTGCTCTACTCATGCACCACCGAATAATAGGACTAGCTAAATACCTTGCATTTTCGAATTCATAGACATCATTTCGTTCCTCACAACACACATTTTGTCCCTAACCATCATAAGAGCCCAAGGCATCACTTACAATGCTGAATTCCAATTAAGTCTACCATCATAGCATTATCATATTTATGCACTTGGTAAGTTGCGTCTGAACACATTCGGCACTAGGTGTCCAAACCAATGTTCCTCGAACATTAAACTCAATTTATAACCCATTCAAAATTCCTTAGCAACAAGCATTTGAAAACAATGTACTTAACCAATACCTTAAGCACACATTCGGCAACATATATATATATATATATATATATATGTCAATGACTAAAACACTTAGGCCGATTCTTTCCATTTTGTATCTATGCACCTATTTGATCATTAGTTTAGTTCAAACACCCTTACACCAAGATTCATCCAATTTAACATGAAACACAAACCTAAATCCTCAATAGCTACCATGGCCGAAAGTTCTAGTCATCCCAAAATTCAAAATTCTTAGCATGGGCTACCTAGAGGATTTGATGACTAGTTCAAATCTCAAACCATTTAACATACTTATCAAAATATATAACATTACCACCATTTTTCTTTAACCTCTACCATGGCCGAATGTTCATATCACCATCCATTTCAAAGATTTCGGCATGGTTAAGTAAGGGACTTAGAATCTAGCTTAAAACCATGCTAAGATTTTAAAGGACTAGCTTGAGTTTCTTACCTTAATGAAGGCCTACCATGGCCGAATGGCTCCTCCTCTTCCTCTCTTAGAATCGGCCAAGAAGAAAACATGAGAAATTTCTTTTCTCTTTTCCTTATTTTATTTACTTATGCTATAAAATATAAGCTACTAACTAATAATTAATACATATTATGTGCATATAAGCCCATCATGGCCGGCCACTACTTATGATATATGGGAAATTTGACATGCAAACCCCTCATTTTTGTATGCATGATCCACTAGTCATCACACATTTCCCCATCATACTTCCAAAGTTTACTACTAGGTCCTTTCTAGTGAAATTCACATTTATAACTCTAAATCAAAACATCAAAAATGTCACACATGAGTTAACACATATTTTAGGCATCAAAATAAATTTTAAATTATTTTTATGCCTCAGTTTTGTGGTCCCGAAACCACATTCCGACTAGGGTCATTTTAAGGCTGTCACAGCCATACAACCGCTCTTGCTTTCTTATTGGATTTTTAATTTAAAGGTAGTTTATTTGGGTAATTTTATGTAATAAGGTCACTTCAAGTTTTTTATTTTTATTTTGAGGATTTAATAATTTTGGTTTATTTCTGTTAGCAGTAAGGCTCTGGTTTTTAAAAGATAAATGTTTTCAACTACCACGCTACGCAATTTGTTTTAAAAGTTTCCTCGTCAAACATTGTTTTTAAAGTATAATAACAATTAAATATGACACATGTTTTGCTAAACCAACTTACGATTTAACAATAAACAAGGTAGGATAACTACTCTTAAAGACCGCAATGGAGTTTTAATACAAAATGAACTTTACAAGGAAACTATGCTTTTCAAAACACACTCCAATGTGACATTGCAGATTCGGCCATAATGTCTAAGCCGGGTTTGGAGTGTTACATTTAGTGGTATCAGAGCCAGGTTGCAAAACGCGGTTGTGGATTTGGGCTTTCTTAAAACATAAATTTCCAAAAGAACTGTTCCAAAAGGTTGAAAAGTATTTTTGAAGTGTTATTTTTTAATGTGTGCTCTACCGAGTCTCCGGCGCTGATTCAGTAAGTCCTCTAAAAACTATTGCTTGTTTAATACTGAGATTACTATAGACAATAGACTATACTAAAATACTTTTCTTAGGGTAAACAGAAACTGTAGTGAAACTGCGATTTGTGAAAATAAAATTTTGGATTACTGATAATATTCTTCTTATAAAAATCTTGTAATAAACACTTGAACTATAAATACATATTAAGCGTAACTCGATAATGAGGACCAGAAGTACTCGTGGAAGGGGTACAAGAGGCCATGGAGGTGCTTGGGCTGGATCGTCAGCTTCGTGCCATATACCTAACAATGAGGCTAGAGAGGCACCGACTTCACCTGTAACTGAAACTGGGTCTCACGACCGTGCAACTGGGGACGACGCACTGTCCCAAGT
This sequence comes from Gossypium arboreum, assembly GCF_025698485.1. Classification (NCBI taxonomy): domain Eukaryota; kingdom Viridiplantae; phylum Streptophyta; class Magnoliopsida; order Malvales; family Malvaceae; genus Gossypium; species Gossypium arboreum. The sequence continues at coordinate 28,909,847 of NC_069078.1, forward strand.
TATGTTACGAATTTTGGAAAAGTTGTTGGGCCCAATACTGGTACTGTGGGCTGTGGGTCGTGATGGAATGACTCAGGTCCAATGGGGCTGAGATTTTTAGGGGTATCGTTGGAGTTGCCCCTAATGTGGCTGAATATTGGATTGAGGCCACAGAGAGGATAATGGATGACCTCGACTGCACCCCCGAGCAAAAACTAAAAAGTGTAGTGTCATTGTTACGAGATGAAGCCTATCAGTGGTGGCTTATAGTTAAAGAGGGTACCCAACCCGACCGGTTAACCTGAGAATTTTTCAAGACTGCATTCCAAGGAAAACATGTGGGCACTAGTTATGTGGATGCCCAGAGGAGGGAGTTTCTGAATTTGACTCAAGGGGACAAATTTTTGGTTGAATACGAAGTTGAATTTTTGTGACTTACCCGCTATATGTATGGGATGGTGGCAACTGAATATGAGCCCTGCTTTTATTTTAAAGATGGCCTTAAAGATAGTCTACGGGTTTTGATAGCTCCATAGAGGGAGTGAGATTTTGCTACTTTGGTGGATAAGGCGAAGATCGCCGAGGATGTGAAGCGCAGTGAGTGCCAGAACTGTGAAAAGGATAGGGGTAGGAAAAAGAGGGATTTAGAGCCCTCAAGACCATTTTTAAGGCCTAAGAAAAAGCCTAGAATTGATGGGCCGGTCAGAGTTGAGACCTTTGTTGCTGTTACTGGACCGTAACCCTGTGCTGATTGTGGGAGGTACTATCAAGGTGGGTGCTGGAGAAGGATTAGGGCATGTTTTAGGTACAGATCTTCGGAGCACCGTATCAGAGATTGTCTACGGAGGCTCGATCAAATACAAGCTACTGGAATAGATCTGTTCAGCCGCCGAGAGGTGTTCAGCAGCCACCGAGAGGCCATGGTCAGGCCAGGGGTAGTAATGGTATGAACCGTGGTCATGGAGTAGAGGGTAGAGGTGCTGGTTACACTGAGGCAAGGCAGCCAACACTGGTTTATGCTGCACGTCACCAAGAGGATGGAGATGCCCCAAACAGGTACGTTCTTTATCCATAAGGTATTTTATGCGCACTGATTGATGTTGGATTTATATATTCCTATATATAACAAGTACTGTACCTGAGACCTCGGGTTTAATGGTAGAAAGTGCTATGAGTGAGGTTGCTGAGTCCACTTGAGGCAGATTTGCCTTTGGAGGACCAATGACTTATCTTCTTGGCGGATTTGATAGAACTCCCTATTGGAGAATTTGACCAAATACTGGGCATGGACCGGTTGGTTAAGCATCAAGTGAATTTGGACTATGCTAAAACTTAGGTTAAATGTGAAACTAGAGTGCGCAGCGGGAGCGTAGTGATGTAGTCTGTGTTATGCGACTGTTTTGATAGTTGGAAATTTTAGGGACAAAATTTCTTTAAGGAGGGGTGAATTGTAACGCCCCAAATTTTGGGCCTAGAAGTTTTAAGCCTTAAGTGGGTGGAGTTAGGAGACTGCAAATAAATATTTAGTTGTGTAAGAATGTGACACAACTGTGTATCTGCTTCAGTGGTTAGGTGTTCTGAGTGTTCTGGGAGTGTTTGAGAAGTCTTGGGTTCAAGCCTAAGCAAGTGTAAAAAAGTTTTATTTCTTAAGGAATAGGTATTGTCTCTAGGCTGTAGGCTTTTAAATAAATATGGATAAAACATGACAGAAAAGAGCCTACTGGCCCAGGGGATAAGTGGTGTGTTGCTAGTGTCTGAGGTTTGAATCCCTGCTTGTGCAAATGGAGATTATTTTTTCCGGTGGCCATGGGAGGAAGTTGTATTTGACTGAAACACCAAGAGTTTGAATAAGTTTAAACAGATTTGTTGTTAGCCGAAATTGAGGAATTGGTGAGAATTTGAATAGGCGGTTGAGTAGAATAAGATGGAGAGATTTTAGGAGAGGGATAAAGGGAGGAAAAAGGGGAGTTTGAGGTTTAGTGGAGTTGTGCTAAATTTGGGGTGTTATGGATAGGGACTTTCGCCTGAGTGACTTTTCCCTAAGACTTTCGGTTTTGGCTACTCTTTTGGTGTTCTTTTCTCTCTATTTTCTCTCGGGTTTGTGCATTTTGAGGTCTTTTCTCTTGCTTCTGAAGCGAGCCGAGCTATTGGGAAGTACCTATTTGATCTTAGTTGCCTACGATTTTATTGCTTAGTAAGTCCGTATGAAATAATAAGCAAATCTCACCATTTAATTATCATTCAAAATATGCATATAACATACCATAAAATATTTAATCATAATATTAACATGTATTCAAATCACCTATTTAAGCATGAACTCATTTCTTCCATATGTTCGATACATATATCGTTTCCATACATACTTGTATTGATACTTATCTATTTCTCACCATTTCAGATCTTCGATATACCCGTTGAACCATTTGGAATAATATAGGATACTTAGGAATCTCGCACCCTAAGTGCTAACATATATAGCAGAAGCTATCTCAATAAATCTTACACCGAAGTGCCAATACATAGCCGAAGCTATCTCAATATCATATCTCAAGAATACTCACTCTCGAGCTATCAGCAGGTCTGCTCACACAATCTGACGATCATGATATAGCTACACGGTGCTGCTCACACAATCTGACGAGAATCCATAACACATGCTAGATAACTCAGCCACTGGTAGGACGTACGGACCAGCACCCCAAAATAATAATAACCCCTAATGACATGTCATTCGTATCCTAATCTATTCTTCAGGTTCAATTAGGATTTTCTCACTTGCTAATTCGTCATCGAACATGTTCATAGAGTCGTAATCACAATTTATACAATATCAAAGCATTTAAAACATAATTATAACAAAGCTTATTACATACGAACTTACCTCGAATGGAAAAATGGTGAATTAAGTCAATTAATCTGAAACCTTATTCTTTCCCCGATCTAAATGCGTATTTCACCTTTCTTGATCTAATTGAGCACAAATGCCTTGGCCAAATTTAAATAATAAAAATGGTTTTTTCTTACCCCAGGTTCGGTTGAATAATGAAGAAAAAAAGATGATGACTTTATTTTATTTGTTTTACTTATCATTATTTACTAAATTACAAAATTTACCTTATTAATTAATCACTTAAAACACTTAATACATGTCCATGAATGTCCACTAACTTTATAAATTGGCTAATTACCACATAAGGACCTCTACTTTAAAGTTCTATAGCTATTAGACACCTTTACCTAATAGAACTCAAGTTTTACACTTTACGCAATTTAGTCCTTTTTATCGAATTAAACACTTAAACAATAAAATTTCTTAACAAAAATTTCACACAAACATATTATCATGCTATAGACATTAAAATAATAATAAAATAATTATTTTTACTTCAGATTTGTGGTTCCGAAAGCACTATTTCGATTTGATTAAAAACTGGTTGTTACACCCCCACAGAAGAAAATGAAAGAATTGAGTAGTTGTTTTTCAGTTCCATCACAGTTTTTGGGTAAAGATTGATCGAAACATAGCAGTATGAGATCACTGATGCCTTCATTTGCTAGTGCAGGTAGCATCCAAAATGTAAATAGACCTAAATGCGGTCATTGTAGCTGGAATCACTTTGGAGTTTGTAGGTTAAAGGACATAACCTACTTTATTTTTGGATCTCTCGATCATTTCAAGAAAGATTGCTTAAATCGAATTGAGTTGAATAGAGATCTGAATGCAAAACCTGACGTTATTACTACTAGAAGTAGATGACCAAGTAATAGTGATATTGCAGGAGTCTATAGAAGTGAGACCAAAGACAAACTAGTTCGATTTGAAGCTTGAGCTCTAGCTAAAGCTTATGCAATTCGTGCATGTGAGGAGGCCTCAACTCCTGATGTTATTGCTAGTACCTTTTTTATCTTTGATGTTACTATGTATACATTAATTGACCTTGGATCGACACATTCATATTATCACATCCCGAAAATTGGGTTAGTAGAATTGGGTATTAGATTATGGGCTCAAGGGAAAAAATAGGTTTAATACCATAGAAATTAAAATAGGATAAAATAATTAATTATTTAATAATAGTAATAATAATAAGTAAATTAAATAATTATGGTATTAATAATTGAGGCATTAGTAAAGTTTAATAGGGACTAATTTGGAATAGTGGTTAAAGTTAAGACTAGTAGTTAAAAAGGGAACTATAAGAACAAGGAAAAAATAGGATAGGACTTAGAGGGTAAATAGCTCAAATTTTTTTAAAGAAGTTGGTCGGTTATAAAAACCCACCCATCATTCATTTTATTTTTATTTTGTTTCCCTCCAATTTTTTTCATTTTAAAATTTTGTTAAATCAAGATTGGAAATTTTCTCTCAAAAATTTTTTGCATCTATTGTATTTTCTTGCCATCCAAACACCCTTTATTCCTTCAATTTTGCAAGAAAATTACTCTTTCTTCTCCAATTTCTCACCTAAACTTAGCTTGTTTTTGTACAATTGGTGAAAATTCGTGGAGGTTTTTGAACTAAAGGTAAATATATTGTTTCTTATGTATTAAATTTTTATTAAGTATTTTTATTTTGAATTTTCATAGATCTAGGCAAGAAAATTAAAGATCCATGGTTTTAAAGTTTTTTTAATCAAATTTTGATTCAATAATGGTGAAATTCGACATAATGAGTAACCTTACTATTTTTATTGATTTCTAACATATTTAACTAAATAGAAGTTATTTGAATTCAATTTGATAGAACGGTATCCAATTTTAATGAATTTCATGTTTTCTCTTTGTATGTTTATACAAGCTTGATTTTCTAAAAATTTAAATTGATGATATTAGGTAAAAAAATTAAAGGTTTATATTCGTAAGAATATGTTAAATAGGATGTTTGGAAACTTAATTAAGATTTAGGAACAAAAATCGAGTGAGGAAACTTCATATTTCGACAAAACGAGTTGATTTTTTTATATAAGAAAAGAGGGCTTAGAGTTGTGATTTTACTATTGTTTATTTGAGTTTAAGGCTATTAATAATGTGTTGGTAATTTCTTTAATGTGTATACGAAGTGTCCAACTTGTTGGGAGCTTCTACGAGAAAGGCTAAAGGGAAATATAAGCTTGTTTGAGACTGTTGTGTGAAAGGCGTCAACTAGGTGAGTGCATTTAGCATGAAGCAAACCCAACTGTAGGCATGATAAGTGTGTTTGAATCATGAATTCGGTTGTTGCGCGTGTGTGTCTATGTGCAGATTGTTAACTTTGAGTTGTTGTATTAATTAAGTTTATATATAATATATATATGTGCATGTGGGGCTTGAAAAGCTTGCTGAAATTTAACGTGGCAGGGGTTCTAAATTGGTATACATATATAATACATATTTATGTGTCTCGATAAATATATAATATATGTGTGGTCTTGTTTTATATATAAAATATATACATACATATATGGTCCTATTATATAACATATATATGCCTCTATGGTTCTGTTATATATACTATATATATGCATCTAGAGATTTATTACAATACATATATAAATGTGTATGGGACTTTTAATGTATGCTAAAGTTGATGTGACAAAGGTCACTAAATAGGTATGCATATATATGTAATATATATTTGTATATGGTTTTGTAATGATTGTGAACGAATATAAAAAAAAATTATAATATGGACTTTTATAACATGCGAATTTTATTGATAATGCACATTTTTGCATGCATGAACTCGTAAGTGAATTATGAGTTTTATGATATTGTGATTTTGATTAGTGCAAAATTATATTATTGTGAAATGCTAGGTGCGAGCTCAATCGTAATGCGAGCCAATTTGTGTAAGAAAATGTGATTAAATAGATATGTTTGCAATGTGAATACGTGAAACCTTTGGCTATCATTGGCATGTCATAAAATTCTAAGTACTTACCCTTTTATTATGTGTTAAGGCATTGTGTCCCAAAGATAGTGTTGGAAATATAAGGGAATATTGAGCATAGCTCCATTTACCTTAGATAGCGTGGTGTGTTTGGAGATTGCGAGCATATGTGCTACATTTACATGGAGATAGCATACAACTCTATGAGTCATGAGGTGTGTTTTGGAGATCTGTTTATCTAGTGAGCATATAATTTTACTATGTTTCATATTCACGAATTGCCAATATATCATTGTGTTGTGTATGAAAATTATGTTATATGTGAATTGTTAAAGAATGTTTAGATCCTAACATGTCTGGTGTGTTTACTTGTGTTGTATGCATGTGTACTCACTGAGCTTTACCAAGCTCAAACTCCTTACTTTACCATGCAGATAAATAGCTTGCAGGCTAGTGAGAAGGGTGGTAAATCGATGATCCATCGCAAGCCATTTTTTTAGAGTATGTCTGTTGAGCTTTTAAACTCTGAAGTGAAGGAAATGTTGGTCATTCCAAGGGTTTAATACTAAAATTAGTCTTAGAATTTTTAAATAAATCTTCAACGAGTTTTAAACGGACATTACAGACTGTTTGTTTTTTTTAACGTTATAATTGTTTGCTTGATTACTTATCTGGATGGTTTTATTACTTGTTTCATTTGATGATAGCTAAATGAACTAACAAAATTTTGCAACTAAAGGAGATCACTGAGCATTCAGGTATGCCCTATATCTTCTGAATGTGTGAATGAAAAGATTAATTTAGAAAAGCATGCACTTAAGTCTAATTTCTTATATGAAATATTCTACATTTGTGTTATGTGTATAGTTGTTGTGGTTCGTCAAGTTTTAAATGGAGAGTCACCTCGGTAGCTAATGTTACGTTTGAAATTTGGGTCGAATTGTCTTGGCCGAGTTTGGGCATCATATTTAGTGGTATCAGAGCCAGGTTTACAAAAACACAGGTGAAGCCATAGTTTTCGACAAATTATCATTTTTGAAAATATAAACATATAGATTTTAAAATTAAAAAAATGGAAATGTTTAAACCTTTTTGACAAAAATAACCTTGTATGAAAATTAGTTGTAAATGGGGTAGGAATGGGAACACATAGCCTTCCTTAAAAGTGTTTTCTTGAAAAATTTCATTGGGTCACATGTCACTTTCCCGTTTTATTTAAATTTATGTAAATATTAGATAGAATGCCTCCTAGACGCGGACATCTAGCTGCTAATGCACCTGTGGAACCACCCTAGGGGAAAGTAACACCTGGTGTAACACCCATGTCCCATCTCTATTGTCAGATTAAGGATCAGAGTGTTACAGAACCAAACATAACAATTTATCTTGAGTCAAAACAAAAATCGAATTAATTTATAAACATATATCAATTCACAAAATAAATATTCACATAGGCCATAATTCAAGTTTACAGGGCCCTAAAATTAGTTTGAAACTAATCAGGGATCAAAATGAATCAAAACAGAAATTTTAGGAAAAACTTGAAAATTTGGGAAAAAAGGGGTCACATGGCCGTGCGACATAGCTCAGACCATGTGAGCATTTGAAATAGGGACACAGAGCCGTGTCTCAGTCCGTGTCATATACTGTGTAACTCACAGACTTGATACACACGACCATGACTCAGCCCAACCCTCAGACCATGTGTAACCCTACAGTAAAACTAACAAAGTACACATGACCGTGTGACAGTCCGTGTCCTAGGCCATGTGCTTCCAAATTAAACCCCTTAAACAAGCTAAAACTTACACATCAATACACATCATTTCCACAAACATTCATAAGACCAAAACTCATTCCAAACTTACTCATAATATACCAAATCAATCATCTTATATGTTCTATCCAATGTACCAAAAATAGGTAACACAATTACAATCAATTTTGATCCTATTCAACAATATAATTTCCATCATTTAGTATACTTTATACATACCGAAAGGCCATAACACAAACTCAAACAACCTTTTTCTTTCTACCTACATGAGAGTATGCATAGCTACTATCCTCTCATATAAATACACATCATTTACAAGCCTTGATCGAAAGGACATAAACCAAAATTAACTTAACACCATTCAGAAACAAACCAACCACCAAAACAACACTTAAAACCTTATTACATTAAAATCATACCCAAATAACACACAACACTATACATGTCACTTATAACCAATTCAATATATTCAAAAGCTACCAAAGTGGATCGATGGATAGTGTGATTGTGCTCCGACAAAGATTCTAATCAATCATGCTTTCCAGTGATCTATAAAACAAAGAAAACAACTATATAAGCAACTAATGCTTACTAAGCTCATATAAAAGAACTTAAACTTACCAATTGCATCGAATTAAACAACCATGAGAAAACTCATTTAATCATAGGCCAAATTGCCTTTTCCTATACATCATACCTCACAAGGATAATAGGTGAAGCAATACACATATAAATCTAGCCCGAACAGCATTTAATGTATCAAACATTTCAATTTCACCATTAATCTATTATGTGACTACCATGTATCTTTGTCTTCTTTTAACTAAGCTTATCATAAATTCCATATTCTTACGCTGAATCATTGATGTATTTGGATTGAACTAGTAATTTTACCTCGAGTACTCGAGTTACCATGTAATGCCCCAAAAATGTAGGGTCTGTAATTTTGCATGCTTTGACACAAATTTCATGTTTACTTTACTGGCTTAATAATTTGGGTGTATTTGGGAGTGTTTAGGAAGCCTGGGTTCGATTTGGGCTTTGGCAAAATTTTTAGTTTTATTCTTAAGGGAGACTGGCTGTTAGCGGTTAGGATTTATGTTTAAGTGTGTGGGATTTTATGTCACAAAAAGCCTTACGGCTTAGTGGCAAGTAGCGTGTGGAGCATTTGAGGGGGGCATGGGTTCGAATCCCATGGCAAGCAATGAGCATTTATTTTGCTATCAAGGGATGGCAAGAGTTGGTGTTAGATTTGAACTCTGGTGGTGGAGAGTTTGAATGGGTCATAGAGGTTGTTATAGAGGATATCAAGGAGGGATAAGGGGAGAAAATCTATGAGATTTTCAAGGAATTTGAAATTGGAAGTAGTTGTAGCCGAATGGGGGTATTGTGGGTGCAATTTTGGCCAAGGGGGTTTTGGGAATGCATTTTCGGCAATTGGTGTGAGAGTAGGTGCCGAATTCCTCCTCTTCTATTTCGGGTTTTGTTCTTTTTGACATTTTTGGTACCATTCTCCGTTGTGCCGATCTCTTTTCATGCCTTTTGAGATTTAAGCCAAATTTCCTTGTCTTTATTTCTTTCTTTTTATTCCACCTTGTGCCGAATGACATGACCTTCTCCTCTCTTTTCTTCTAAGTCTTTGACCGAATTCTTCCTTTCTCTAATATCCATTTTTCTTTTCTCCTCATCACACTCTTCTTTGGCCGAACTCCACCTCTCCCCTTACCCATTCGTTTGTTTGGTCGAATATCTCTTTAATCATTCTTCTTTCTCCCTCTTACTCTTAACTGCATTTCCCTCTTGGAGCCTTGACCGAATCCCTCTTGCCTCCTCTCCCTTTCGACTAATTTGGGCCTCTCTCTAAGCTAGCCAAATGCTCTTTTCCCTAGCCGAATCTCTCCCTGCTTGATCAAGGTAATTGAGTTTCCTCTTGGATTGCAGAAATCCTAGCATTAGTTGAGCCTTGCTATTGCTATCTCCAATGTGTGGGTTCACGGTTGTGCCACTTCTCTTTCTTTTTGCTCTACTATAATAGTCTTTCTCTCTAATCTCTTTCTTTTTATTGATTATTGTTAAGGGGTGCGTTCGTGGAATCGTGTGCTCGATTATAGTTCATGTTGGAAAAAGCCAAATACTGCTACTCTCCTATTTTAGTCCTTGTTTTGGTAAGAAGTTCACATGGTTAAAATGGATTATATTTAAGGTTGTGTAACAAAGTGGACTTTAATGCAGATCGTTGCCAATAAGTGAGTGATCATGGGTTAAGGGTGGTTTGAACCCTACTGGTGCTATCAAGGTAAGCGGTATATTATGTTAGGAATTAAGGGATATTAAGAGAGTGGTTAATCCAAGTAACTAAAAGTTGACCTTGGATTGTTATTTTGGATTTAGGTTGGGAACGTGGTGATTGCCGTTTTCCTCTCCAAAAAGGTGTGTAATGGTACACCCAAACTGTTGCTACTACCAAAATGATGAACAAAGGTGTGTATTCACACCATTACGTTGTTGTGAATCGGAAAAAGCCGAAAAGCCAAAAAGCCGAAACTTTGGCATTTGAGACCTCACGAGTGTGCAAATGCCCATGTGGTAAGTGGTAAACTAAGTCCAAAAATCAGGGACGATAGACTGTAGAGGCCGCCACAACCGTTTTAGTGAGCTTGGGCCGTTATAGGCCTCATTAGGTTAAAATGGGTCGTGTGGGCCCAATGGGCTCATGGGCCCAACATGAATAAAGTTTATGGTAAGTGAAAAACAATGGAGTGGACTATGGGACCGCAAAGTCGCGACTGAAATTGGGCTGTTTGGGCCACACGAACGTGTGGGCCCACTTGGGCCGAGTAACAGGCCTTGGGTCCATTTACACTTCTTGGGCCATACGGGTTATCTAAGTCGTTCAAGATGACTGTAGACCTTTTAAAGGGTTGTTATCTGTACCGAGACCCAAAAGTAGTTAAATGACGAAATTACCCCTGAGGGGTAAAATAATCCCTAATGGATGGAAATGACCATTAAACCATAGAGGTAGGTTGACTGATCAGTGTATGATATATGCATGACTGTATCTGAGTATGAAACCTTGCGTACACATAAAATTTATGACTTGACATTCTGCATTAGGGTTGGGATTCTGATTCTGAGGAAGTACTGTATTAGTGGCTTTGCCACGTTTTACTGTTCTAGTGTCTTTGTCATGTTTTACTGTTCTAGTGTCTTTGCCACTTATCCTAATATTAGTGGCTAGGTCACGTTTACTGTTATTAGTAGCTTTACCGCGTTACTGTTAGCAGCTTCGCTGCGATATTGGTGTGCTGGGTGGGTGGGTCGATTTAATCCCCACATGGTATGTTTGTTGGTACGGGTGGTGTGTTGGTTGGATTGGGATGGGTTGCATACCTGCACTGTGCTATTACTGTTTAAGGCTTAGGCCCACATTGTCTCTGTATAGGGCTAAGGCCCAGATCGCATCATTATCGAATAGGGCTCGTGCCCAAATTCTCAGTATGCACTTGCTTATTGTTTGACTGGTAGGGGATTACACATTGAGTTTTTCGTAAACTGACCCTTCTTTTTAACTCTGCAAGTAATCCCCAGCCTCAGATGATTTGGAGCTACAAGGGACTCAGAGGTAGCCACACGATCGCAGATTGTTTGATTATGAGTTAATTTATTCAAAGATTTTATATTTGGGTTTTTAATTATGTAATAAGGCCATTTGAGGAATTTTTAACTTTTATTGGGCTTTTGATTTTGTTTTAAACTGTTAGAGTAGGAACATCGAGTTTTCAAAGTAATAACATTTTCAAAGAAAATCTGGCATTTTTAACCTTAAGGTTTTCAACTAGTAAACCTCCCGCAGTTTTATTCGGATTAGGAAATCAAAGATAACAAATGTTTTGATAAGTTAATTTTAGATGTAATAACGGAAATCACCGAGTTTTCTCAAGCAATAAAAACTAGATGGGTTTTAACTCAAAAATGGTTTTCACCAACAAGTTCAAGTTTTAGAAGGCACTTCAATATGACACGTCAGATTCAGTCGTAACGTCTAGGCTGGGTTTGGGGTGTTACAAACCACACCAATTCCATGTAACAATCCATATCATTTAGTCTAAATCATTAGTACTTGGTTCACATACTCGGTCATCACTCCATTTTTAGGGGCATCATAGATGCAGAACAGGGGCACGTACGTGCAATCAGGGCACCAAAGTGTGAACAAGGGCTCAAACATGCAAATATGGACATCGAAGTGTATATAGGGGCACCGAAGTGCAAACAAGGGCACAGTTGTGCAAACAGGGGCACTTCTTCATTTTCGTATACAGTAAAACTCATTACATTCATAGATAATTTATTTCAAATCTAAGAATTACTACTAACGATCTCTTCTTAATTTCATATGTATATGTATAAAACTTGCAATTCTCATTGTTATATAAATAATAAAAATATCGCATATATATATACAATTCCATTAACTAGAAACACATTATAAGACTCGAGTGAATTATATTCAATAATCGAATTACCATGAACTTTAATTAAAGTAACATTTGAATACACAATCTATATTTCAAAATCACTAAATATATTAGTATGAACTCTCATATCATTTAATTTGATTAATTCCTCTATTTGAACCATAATAATAATACTTTGTCATATCTTTGACAATTATTTTTAACATAACATAAATAACTATTTACATTGATCCAAAATGGAAAAGATAATAATTTCATCCTTAAACGAGCTTACCTCGACAAAAACAGTTGTAAAAATGAAGTCGACGACTAACCTGATACTGTAGCTTTTCCCCAGTTAAAATTCATTTTATTTATTTCTTGATCTAATAAAAAATTTCATTCAATTTTACCATTTTAAAAGAGAACCCATGATAGCCAATTTTCTTAGGGGTCAAAAATAGCCCACATCTTTCACCAATTCACACTATTTCCCTTGAATTTTACTATTTGAACAATTTAATCCCTAACATTCAAAATCACTAAAAATCACTTAACAAATAATTATATCTAGATACTAACTTTAATAATTCATCAACTAAACTCACAAACACTTCAAAATCATTTATGGAAAGTCCCTAAACTTTTAACAATTTTACAAATTGACCCTCGGGCTAGCTAGATTAAGCTAATATGATGTCAAAAACATAAAAATTACTATTGCATTCCATGCAATGATGAATAGCCTTGATCGAAGCTTGGTGTTCTCCTTTTATGGTAGAATCGGTTTAGAAGAAAAAATGATAAAATGCTCATGTTTCTTTTCTTTTCTTTCATTAATTAACATATATTGTTTTTATTTACTTATATTTTTAACATATAATAATACATATCCTTACCACCAACTAGCCATTAAGTTAAATTAAGGTTTGATTACCTTATTAGACCTCAATTTTAGGTAATATAATAAATTAACACATATAACACCATAGCATTTATCTTTTCACCTTTTATAATTTAGTCCTTTTATATAATTAACTATCTAAATATTAAAATTTATTAAGAAAATTTTAATATGATCCTAACAATAATTTGTAAGTATTTAATAAAATATTTACTGGCTCGATTTTTGAAACGAGGACACGATAACTCATTTTCTAAAACCACTTGATTTTAGGGACACACCACTTGAACTTAAGTATTCATTCAAATAAACATAAATTACCATATCAAAATTTAATATAATACTATATTTGACTCTAAAATATTAAATAATAATATTTACAGACTCAGTAGTTAGATTTGTAGTCTTGAAACCACCATTTCTAACACCATTAAAATGAGCTATTACTCCTAGAACTAGTTTTGAGTAGAGGTGTGCATGGGCCGAGTTGGTCCGGCTTAACTAAAATTTAGGCCCGCTTTGCTCGGCCCGCCTATATTAATTTTTATATAATTTTAAAATATATATAATACATCAAAATAAATATTTCCCAAAAATTGAAAATAAATTTTAAAAATATGTATACTTAAATAATACTAAGATAAATGCAACTTAATAAGCAAATGCCTCTAAAATAATAACAAAATTAACAAATGTCTTTAAAATAATAACAAAATTAACAATAAAATAAGTTTTACACAATATCCAAATAATAACAATAAAATAGTAGCAGCATAATAGTAAAATGGTAGCAAAAAAGGGAGAAAACAGTAAGAAAATAATATTAAAAAACAAAAAATAGATTTTTTTGTCTATTAGTAAATTCGGGCCAGGTCAGCTCGAGCCAAAAATGCCTTACTCAAGGCCCAGCCTATTTTTTAAATGGGCCTTAATTTTTGTCCAAGCCCATTTTTGAGGCCAATATTTGTGCCCAAACCCTTCCCCATTTTGGGCGGCCTTCCGGCCGAGTCGGGTGGTCGTACCCATGAACTGGTCTAGTTTCGAGCCCTTGGTTTTAAGCGATGATTGGGGCATTTCAAAGAATAGTCAGTGGGAACCCTGCCCTAGCTACTAGAGGGTTGCCACACGAACGACTCTGAGCTTTGGGTGGTAAAGAATTCCAGGGACCTAAAGGAGTTGATCCAGCCATTGGTGAATATTGGTTGGAGAGTGTTGAAAGTATCTTTGAGCAAATGGGATGCTCAAATGAGGAGAATTTGGGCTATACCATATCCTTACTAAACGATAAAGCTCATCGATGGTGGAATTTGGTAAAAAGAGCTAAATGCACCTTTATGCATACACAAACCTGTAAGTGAAATATGAGTTTTATATATAACGAGCTTTGATTATTGCAAAATTATATTATTGTGAAATGCTAGGTGCGAGCTCAACCGTAATGTGAGTCAATTATATTGTGTAATAAAATGTGATTAAATAGATATATTGGCAATGTGAACACTTGAAACTGTTGGATATCATTGGTATGCCACAAGATTGTGAGTACTCACCCTTTTTATTACATGTTAAGGCATAATGGCCTGGAGATAGTGTTGGAGAGATAAGGGAATGTTGAGCATAGTTTCATTCACCCTAGAGTGCAAGCATAGATGCTACACTTTGATAGAGATAGTTTACAGCTTTATGAGTCAAGAGGTGTGTTTTAGAGATCCATTTATCAAATCAGTGATAACTCTTAAAAAGAGTTATACTTCATGCCTTTAGACTGGGTCAATTGTCTGTACTTAAGTAAATTTGGTTGCATTTTAGGACGTTCCATTCATAATTTTCATTACATTACATTAAGAAAATGGGATTCTACTTAGATGTTATTATATGTTACTTTTACTTGTTTGTGGGAAGGATTTGTTTGGTAGTAATTGGTAGGTGCACGATGCGAAGAAAGAAAGGAATGAAGGTTTGTCGCGGCAAAAAGGTTGGACAGTTTCCAAACACGAATGCCATGGCAATTCCAAGAAGAGCAAGTCAACACTCAACGCATAACAGTTTTAGCCCAACTCTACTTGTACTAAAAACTCTACCTAAAAAAAAGGAAAAAAGATGTAAAGTTTGAATGGCCCGTTAATGAAATTGCTTCAGAAAATGTAAAGTTTGAATGGTCTGAAAAGTGTCAGAAAAGCTTTGATCAGTTAAAAGCTCTTTTGATTGAAGCTCTAGTGCTAGTACAACCCGAATCAGGTAAAGAATTTGTGATCTACAGTGATGCTTCGTTGAACGATTTAGGATGTGTTTTGATGCAAGAAGGCAAAGTCATTGCTTATGCTTCGAGACAGTTAAAACCGCACGAAAAGTACTATTCGACGCATGATCTGAAGTTGGCAACTATTGTGTTTGCTTTGAAAATTTGGCGCCACTATCTGTTCGGTGAGAAATGTCATGTTTATTCCGATCACAAAAGTTTGAAATATCTGATGACTCAGAAATATTTGAATCTGCGACAGAGAAGATGGCTAGAGTTATTGAAAGACTACGAGCTTGTTATTGATTATCATCCAGAAAGGCTAATGTTGTTGCTGATGCTCTAAGTCAAAAGTCATTGTTTGCTTTACATGCAATGAATGCTAATTTAGTTTTGTTTGATGATGGTTCAGTTTTAGCCAAATTGAAAGCGAGACCATTGTTCCTACAACAGATTATTGATGCTCAAAAAGTTGATAATGAGATAATAACAAAACGAGCTCAGTGTGATTTAGATTTCGATTCAGAATTCAGAGTTTATAAAGATGATTGTTTGAGATTCTGAGATCAGATTTGTGTTCTGAGAAATCCAAAGTTAATTCAGATGATTTTGAACGAAGCTCACAACCGTCGCTTATCTGTTCATCCGGGTAGTACAAAAATGTATCATGATTTGAAACAACATTATTGGTGGTCTGGAATAAAAAGAGATATCTCCGACTTTGTTTCGAAATGTTTGATCTATCAGCAAGTTAAAGCTGAACATCAAGTGTCATCTGGTTTGTTACAGTCGATTATGATTCCGGAATAGAAATGGGATAAAGTGACGATGGATTTTGTTTTGGGTTTGCCCCTATCTCCGCAAAAGAAAGATGCTATCTGGGTTGTGGTTGACCGATTGACAAAAGTAGTTCATTTTATTCCGGTACGATTCAATTACTCACTTGATAAGTTAGCTGAGTTATACATTTATAATATTGTGAGATTGCACGGTGTGCCATTATCTATTGTGTTAGACAGAGATTCGAGATTCACATCACGATTTTGGAAGAAATTGCAAGATGCTTTGGATACGAAATTGACTTCAGTACTGCTTTTCACTCGCAAACGGATGGTCAATCCGAGTGGATTATTCAGATTCTTGAGGATATGTTGAGATGTTGCATTCTTGAGTTTGAAGGTACGTGGGAACAATATTTCCTTTGATTGAATTCGCTTATAATAATAGTTTTCAAATAGCATTAAAATGGCACCATACGAAGCCTTGTATGGTCGTCAATGCCGTACACCTCTGTATTGGACTGAGCTCAATGAGAATAAGATTCATGGGGTTGTTTGATTAAAGAAACTGAACAGAAAATAAAACTAATCCGAGATAGTTTGAAAGCAGCCTCCAGTCGTTAGAAATCTTATGCAGATTTGAAAGAAATGATATTGAATTTGAGATCGGCGACAAAGTGTTTCTAAAAGTATCTCCGTGGAAGAAAGTACTCTGATTTGGCAGAAAAGTCAAATTGAGTCCGAGGTTCATCGGGCCGTATGAGATTATTGAGCATATCGAGCCGGTTGCTTATAGATTGTTGTTGCCACCTGAGCTAGAAAAGATACATAATGTATTCCATGTATCGATTCTTTGACGGTATAGATCTGATCCATTACATGTGATTTCTCCATCTGAGATTGAGATTCAGTCTGATATGACCTACGAAGAAAAACTGATCCGTATCTTAGCTCATGAGATTAAAGAAATAAGAAATAAAAAAATTTCGTTAGTAAAAGTAATATGGTATTGACACGGTATTGAAGAGGATACGTGGGAATCTGAAGATGTTATGAGACGACAATTTCCGAGTCTGTTCAACGGTAAGATTTTCGGGACAAAAATTCCTAAGAAAGAAGAGTTGTAACAGTCTGATTTAGACCCTAGTTGGAATAGTGGTTTTGAGACCACAATTTCGAGTCAAAAAATTTTAATATTAATTTTCGTGCTTATAATATGTGAATTGACATGTGTGAAAGTTTCGTACGAAAATTTAATCGTTTGTGTGCTTAATTTTGAAAAAGGACCTAATCGCGTAAAATGTAAAAGTGGCCTTCTATTTGTTAAAGTGCCTAATTGCTATGTCTATGTAATTGTGAAGTCCTTATATGATTATTTGACCATGGAATGTATTGAATGACGTTAATGGATATTAATTGGTGGAATTTTAAATGTATATTATAAGGTTATAATAGTAAATTGTGTATTAATGTTTATTAATTAAACAAAACATAATATTGGCTTCATTTATTCATCATTTGTCTAAATATAACAAAACATAATATTAATTTAGGTATGTATTTTGTTCGATTTTTGATAATTTCTACGTTTTTGTAATCGTTGCTTAGTAATCTATCAAGCCTGTAACACCCCGTACCCGAGACCATCGCCGGTGTCGGACACGAGGGGTTAACAAGCCAAGTCCACATATTTTGCCTACCAATTTGACATTTCCAGTCAGGCTGGAAAACTGCGTCACCATCGCCTTAAAAATCATATCTCGAGTTTCAAAACTCGGAAACTGGTTTCGTAAATTTTCCCTGAATTTAGACTCATATATCCATCCATGGATTTATTTCTAGAATTTTTGGTCGGGCAAATTGGTACAGTTTATTAGTTAAAGTCACCCATGTTACAGGGATCGACTGCTCTGACCTTCGCCTGTTACAACTTGAATATCTCTCTGTACAGGGCTTTAATACTGGTGCCGTTTGTTTCTAATGAAACTAGACTCAAAATGTAATCTGTACATATAAGGCATGACTCCTAATTATTTCTGGATAATGTATAGTAAATTTTTAAAGTTGCGACAGGGGACCCAGAAACCGTTCTGGCCCTATCTCACAATAGCTTTAATATCTCTTAACATGTAACTCCTATGACCGTTTCGTTCTTAAATATGAAAATAGACTCATCAAGGTTCATTTACATAGCTTATTCACTATTTAATACCATTCCTACAAATTTTGGTGATTTTTCACATTCACGTCACTGCAGCTGGCAGCATCTGTTTTTAAGGTAGGTCTTACCTAGTTTGTAGTCTCCATGAACCAACTAGTCTTGCCATACATAGGTTCACATATGATCATTTTAACCATACCAATGGCTGATCATGTGACCAACATTCCCATTTCCAATCCATAATCACATCATGACACCATATATATATATATATACAAACCGCAAATAGTCTAAGTTCGTACTTCACTTTTACGAGCCATTTTCGCATGGCCGTACACATATACATCACAACATATTTAAACCAGCAAGGGGTAGTCCTATACATGCCATTCAAAGTTCAACCAAAAATTTATACCAAAATGGAGGCTTTGATAGTGTGGATGACTTCGACTTTAATGATCCCGAATCCGATTGCTATCGAGCACAATCTATAAAATAGAGAGCCAAAGCAACGGGGTAAGCATATTTATGCTTAGTAAGTCTCAAGCAATAAAATCAGCTTTAATTAAAGCAATACATTCACATAACCAAATACATCATTTCATTAATACACATTCACATAATCATACTTACTTCACCATCCCAACTCTTATGTTCATACACAAATAACGGCTTCGTTAAGGCCGATAACTCGTTCCATCATAGGAGCGGATATGCATACGCTCTTACTCCTAGCGCGCAAAGCGCACACCACACTTACCTTGTTATTGGGAAATTTCACAAGTGCATTAGCTGAAATTTTCCAGCAAGCTTATAATTTTCAAATCACATACCTTCGGAGTTTAACCGATATAGCTACTCGTTCAAACGCCTTGGGACATAGCCCGATTATGGTAACCCGCACCAAGGCCTACGGGACTTAACCCGGATATCACGATTTGCACAAATGCCTTGGTCTTAGCCGGATTTAACAACTTGCACGAATGCCTTGGTCTTAGCCGGATATAATTACTAGCATAAATGTCCTCGGGACTTAGCCCGGATATCACAATTTGCTCATGCACACACATACATCAATGATCATTACACATTCATGTTTCATTCTCGTTACTAAGGCTCAAACACAAACATATTACTAGCATAATCGCCTTGGGACTTAGCCCGGTATCATTCAATTGCTCATACACCCATAATCAATAATCATTACACATTCCTATTTCATTTCACATAATTCGAGTAGGGTCATTTCTTGAGGACTTACCTCGGATGTTGTCGAACGGCTTTTACTGCTATTCGATCACTTTTTCCTTCCCTTGTCCAATTGTGGCCCTCTAAGCTCTTGAGCTAATTCAAACAAATTTAATTTATTAAAACCTCATTATGCTAGCTTATGGCGAATATGACAAGGAGTCTAAATGGTCATATGGCCACCCTTTAGCTTGAGTACACAATGGTCATGCACATTTTATACTACATCAAGCAATTCAATACAATTCATTCAAGCATCAAGGAAAAGCTAAGGCCATCAATCGGCTACCTAAGGCCGAATATACATGTCCAATTTGAGGCCAATTATACACTTAACACCACACAAAAACAGCATGCATTTTTTACTAGTTAATGCTTTACATATTGTGGCTCAATACTTATAATATACCATCAAGCACTCATATGGCCGATTATACTTAGTCATACTTGCACCAAATCAACAATAAATTCCAAGATTTCCACATCATAGGTATACTAGGCGAATGTACTTGAAATTTCACAAACATTCTTCAACATTTTCTTCTTTAAACAAACATATTCATCACTTCTTCATAATCAAAATATCATGTGCAATCATATATACACATATAGGTGCAAGGTCGAAATTCAAGGTGTCCATAGCCATCCAAAATACAAATTTTAACTAACATGCAAGAAGCATAAACCATGCTCATGAATGCTTCATGGCGAATACATTATAATCATGCCCTTTCAACTTCGGTCATGGTTAAACGAAAAGAAAACTCAATGTCTTACTCAAGATTACTACAAAGAATTTCAAGAGTAGACAATCCATCATTGCATGCATCATTAGCAAGCTTCACACTTAGCATGCAATGGCTTTAACACAATAACAACTTTGGCCAAATACCATTTCCATGGCATAACAAAGATTTGAACCATGGCTAACATGCACATCAAGTTAGCAACCAAAACATGCATGAAACTCCTAACACAACCTCATACATACCTTAATCTTGATGCAAATTTCGCCAAATCTCCTTCTAGATCTCTTTTAAACCAAGCATGAAGCAAAAATCCTCCCCTTTTTCCTTAGTATTTTCGCCAAGAAGTGAAAATGGATGAACAAAATTTCTCCTCTCTTTTCCTCTACTCACGGCAACAAGGGCATCCAAGCTCATCTTTCTTTTTTTTTGTTCATTTTTTATGCTAATTTTATTATATTACTTCATACATAACTCACTAGCCAAACATGTTGGAAACATGTTTTCCCTTGCCCATCATACCCACCTTGGCCGGCCACTATAGTCAAATTTGGGAAATTTGACATGCAAGGACAACATTTCCTAGTATGCATCAATAGGCCACTTCAACATTTGCCTATCTCATTTCTAAGTTTTCTCACACAAGTCCTTTCTAGTGAAATTCACCTTTATAACACTAAATCGAAACATCAAAATGTCATACACAAATTAACACATATCATAGGCATCAAAATAAATTTTTAAATTATTTTTATGCCTCGGTTTTGTGGTCCCGAAACCACATTCCGACTAGGGTCAATTTTGGGCTGTCACAAAGCCCATGCCCTAATTTCTGACTTTGTTGATGATTTTAAGTTATGCCATTGTTGATAATGTGAGCTTTATGAAGTTTGATGGTAGTAAATGAAAGATATGTGTTAGATTACTAAGTTTTGTCTTTGAATTTTTGATGAATTTGAGTAATTTGGACTAAATTGTAAAAAGGAAATTTTAAGGGACTAAAATGTCAAATAAATGAAATATGTGGGCTTATATGAATACTATGAGAATTTGGCTTAACATGGGTATATAAAAATTTTGTGTATTTTGTGATTTTGTGAATTAAGGACTAAAGTGTCAAAATGTGAAAATGTAAGGGCTAATTTGTAAAATGCCCTAAATATGTGTTTTTGGATTGAATTGAATAATTTGGTGAATAAAAGGGTTAAATTTGAATATGTTTAGATCATGAACCAAAGAAAATGAAATTAGATCGGGGAAAAACGAAAGTCATTGAATAGTTGCTCGTTTTCGTTCAAATTCGTACGAGGTAAGTTGATATACAAATAATTGTGTTTTGAATTGAATTATTACTGTTAATATGATATTGAACATTGATGAAAGATTATATGAGTTGAGCATGAGATATCCAAGAAAGTATTGACAAAGTTTCAACGTTCAAAAAGCCTCGTACGAACCATAGGAATAGTTAGGATACATATGTCATGACATAGGATCCGATATGTGTTTTCGTGTAAGACCACATTTGGGACATTGGCATCGATTTATGATTTACATGTAAGACCATGTCTGGGACATTGGCATCGTATTTGATTTTGTGTAAGACCCTGTCTGGGACAGTGGCATTGATATTTGATTACGTGTAAGACCACGTCTGGAACGTTGGCATTGTATGAGCTTTCTGAGCTAACCACGTATCCTTGTGATTCTGAAAGGTTCAATGGGTATTCCAAGAAACGAATGATTATATGAAATGTGTATCCAATTCAGGTACGCTTGAAATTTTATATCTTATTTGATGTTGAAAGGTCAGTATATTTATCTTTGTGATCAAGTGATTATATGTGACAAAAGTTTGAGAAAATATGCATTATGTGCAAAAGAATGGGGAATATGTGAAATGTATTTGAGTTATGTGGTTTGTGATAGCATTTGGCTAAGGAGTATATGTATATTATGATGCTTATATGTTTATATTGTTAAATTTATTTGTATATGACTTACTAAGCTTTTGAAAGCTTACTTTGTGTGTCTTTCAAATGTTTTATAGATATCGAAGCTACTGGAAACTCGAAAATCATCAAGGATTATCACCACACTATCGAACTATATTTTGGTACCTTTTGAAAGTGTAATTATTGAAGTATGGCATGTATAGGCTAGAAGTATGTGAATATGTTTTTTAATGTGTATATCATGCCAGGTGATATGGCTAGATTATGATTAAACTTACGGTTTGAATTTGTTATATGATATGTGATGCAATGTTTCTATTATGAGGTGTTTTTGGTTGGCCAAAGGAAATGGTCAATTTGGTAAGTTTTTGGTATATGTTTGATTTTGGATTTGGTAAGAATTTGGCATTTGAATGAATGAGGTAAATTGGTGTTACAAATCATATGTTTTGGTATGTCTTTGGCTGATGAATGTTATGTTTTGATTTGTGAATTATGAATGAAATAGGTTGATGAATATATGATATGAATGATGCATGATTTGGGTTTGAAATTGGTTGAAAATATGATGTTTTAGATGCCTATTTGATACTTGTAGGGAGGACCCTTAATGGGTGGCAATTTGGCCTTGCAAATGGCCTATTTTTGCCCACACAGGCAGGGACACAAGCGTATGTCTCAACCGTGTTGCTGGAGGGCCATTTCGAAATAAGCCTGGGCAGACCACACTGTTGCACACACGGGCGTGTGCTAGGCCGTGTGGCCAAGTCAGTTTTGAACACGGGCTAGACACACGGGCGTATGACTAGCCATGTGACCAAGTCAGTAGGCTCCCTAATTTTCACATGACCTGGCACCCGGGAGTGTCTTATGGCCATGTGGACAAGTCAGTATGTATGCCTTGTTTTGACACGGCCTAGACAGACGGGCATGTCTAAAGCCATGTGAGGCACACGGCCTGTTCACACGGGCATGTGACCTGTACAACTTTGAAAAATGTTTAAGTTTTGAAAAATTTTGTATGAGCTCGGTTTTGTCCTGACCCTTTCTAATGCATGCTTAAGGTCTCGATGACCTATGTAAGGGACTCTATGGTAATGTTTAACTATGATTGTGGATGATGTATATGAATTGTTTGTAAAATGTTCTGATTTGTTTGGTAATGCCTTTAACCCTAGTCCAGCGATGGATACGGGTTAGGGGTGTTACAAAGATGAAGGCAGTCCCTCTCAACCACCACAGAACACTATGTCACTTGAGTGTGAACTAGACACGTGAAATTTGTCTTCCCATCGTTCTTCTGTTATTTCTTAAGTATTTCTCCGTGAATTGATTTGATGAAAACAATGTTTAATGATATTTTGGTTTTGAATTTTATTTTCCAGCCTATGAGCTAAATCTAATAGGGTTGGGATTACATTATGAAACCTTTATTTGCTTTAATAGTTGAAGAGTATATATGAATTAATTTGTTGTTTCATTCAATTGTTTTTATTTCTAAATCGTATGTGTGCAATCCCTAGACATAGACGACTGTACAACATGCTAATCAACTAATTTAATTCTAAAAAGGTTGGATTAGTTGGACCGAAATTGAATGATATAAGCAAGTACTCGACAAATACTTGTAGTAGACTCTAGACATAGAACAGCGTTAATAGAAAAAGAAACAGTGCAAGGTACTATATTAAAGGCCTATAGACAAAGGCAAGGTAACTTGAAGAAGCAGACCACTTTATTCTTCTGAGTAGCAGGTTGATTATGATTTTGTTGAGCCATTTCTGACAATAAGGGTAAATTCTAAGTAATTCCAACCTTTCATATCCACATCGTATATCCCTTATCCCTTATTGTATTATCTTTGACATCGCATCCTTAACTGTTTACTTGTTTAGTTACGTATTATTCATATAATCATTTTCGTAATTGCCACTGCATTTTTACTCTTACGTTTCCATAACATTTTCAATTATTCATCAGTTACACATTTTGTTCACATTAATAGTCCTTTTGTGTACCAATATATTCTTATCATTATTTTACTATAACATTAATCTAACTTTGTTATAATAACTTGACCATTTGTATATTCTTTTGCTATCAATTTATTACTTGATTCAACGTTTATATTTGCACAATTTGCATATCATTTCACATGTTACAATGAGCATATAATTTGACTATGTTTCATATTCACAAATTGCCAATATATCACTATGTTGTGTATGAAAATTGTGTTATATGTGAACTGTTAAAATATGTTTAAATCCTAACATGTCTAGTGAGTTTACTTGTTTTGTATGCATGTGTACTCATTGAGCTTTACCAAGCTCACACTATAAATAGCTTGCGGGCTAGTGAGAAGGGTGGTAAACTGGTGATCCATCGCAAGGCATTTTTTTAGAGTATGTGTTTAGCGGTCTTTCCAATGTTTTAGTACTAAAATTAGACTTTGAAATTTTAAATAAATCTTCAATGGGTTGTAAATGGACATTATAGACTATTTTTTTGGATTTTTTGAACGTTATACTTGCTTGCTTGATTTCTTATCTGGCTGGTTTTATTACATTTTTAATGTGATTATAGTTAAATGAACTAACAAACTTTTGCAGCTAAGGAAGACTGTCGAGTTTTAAGGTATGCCCTATATCTTCTGATTGTGTAAATGAAATGATTAATTTAGAAAAGCATGCACTTATGTTTTATTTCCTATATGAAATATTCTACATTTGTGTGGTGTGTATGGTTTGTGTGGCTTGTAAAGTTTTAAATGGAGAGTCACCCTAGTGGCTAATGTGATGTTTGAAATTTGAGTTGGACCTTTCTGGCCGGGTTTGGGGCGTTACACATATATATGCACTACATTAGTAACATAACAGAATCTACCAGTTAAGTCAACTAAATATGTCGTTAAAGTATTGAATCCTTTAGGCCAAAGTGTCATAGTTGATTTGGTTTGCAAACACTATCCACTGAAAATTCAGGGTTATGATTTTCTTGCTAATTTGATGTTACTATCATTTAACGAATTTGACGTTATATTGGGAATGGATTGGCTAACTGTTCATGATGCTATAGTGAATTGTCAAAAGAATCATATTGATTTGAGATGTCAAAATGGTGAATTAATTTATGTTGAATCTACTAAGTCTAATTGTGTTTCGAGTATGATTTAAGTAATATTCGTATAGAAATTGATCTGAGAAGGCTATGATGCATTTCTAGCTTCTATTTTGGATTCTAGAGTATCTGAAATAAAAGTTGATCAGGTACCAACATTTTACGAATTTACAGATGTTTTTCCTGGGGAATTGTTCGATTTACCGCCAAAGCGAGAAGTCGAGTTTGTTATAGAATTAGTGCCAAGGATTGCTCCGATTTCGATTGCTCTGTACAGAACAACTCCAACTAAATTAAAAAGAATTAAAAGCTCAGTTGCAAGAATTAATTGACAGAGTTTTTATTCGACCGTGAATATCACCTTGAAGTGCATCTATTTTGTTTGTGAAAAAGAAAGATGGTTTGATGAGATTAAGTATAGATTATTGACAAGTGAACAAAGTCACGATAAAGAATAAATATACGTTGCCTCATATTCATGATTTATTCGATCATCTAAAAGGTGCCACAGTGTTTTCGAAAATTGATTTTAGATCTGGCTATAATCAGTTGTGAGTTAAAGATGTTATGTGCCAAAAATAGCATTCGGAACCCGTAATGAACACTATGAGTTTCTAATTATGCCTTTCGGATTAACGAATGTGTTGACAGCATTTATGGATAAAATAAATCGGGTCTTTTAGCCTCGCCTCGACGGGTTCGTTGTTGTTTTTGCTGATGACATTCTCATTTACTCCAGAAATGAATCTGAGCATACCTAGCATTTGAGGATCGTATTATAGACCTTGCGTCAAAAACAATTGTATACAAAGTTTTGTAAATGCAATTTTGACTTAAAGAAGTCAGATTTCTCGATTATGTGATTTTAGTTGAAGGGATACGAGTTAATTCGTGCATGATTTCCACTATTTTGAATTGGAAGCGTCTGTGAAATGTTTCTGAGGTACATAGTTTCCTTGGATTAACCAAATATTATTGATGATTCGTTAAGAATTTTTCAATAATAGCTTTACTTATGAAAAAATTGTTACAAAAAGATATTAGTATTGTGTTGTCTGATAAATGTTAGTAAAGTTTTGATTAGTTGAAAAGAATGTTGACAGAGGCATTAGTGTTGACACAGCCTAAATCTGGGAAAGAATTTGTTGTTTATAGTGATGCTTCCTTGAACAGTTTGGGATATGTTTTGACGCAAGATGACAAGGTTATTGCTTATGCTTTTCAAAAACTCAAAACTCATGAAAAGAATTACTTGACACATGATCTTGATGTAGTTGCAGTTGTTTTTGGATTGGAAATTTGGCATTACTTTTTGTACAGTGACAAATGTCACATTTATACTGATTATAAAGTTCTAAAATTCATGATGACACAAAAAGAGTTGTATCTGTACCAACGAAGGTGGCTTTAATTATTAAAAGACTACGATCTGGTAATAGATTATCATCCGAGTAAAGCAAATGTTGTATCCCTTTTTGTTCTCCAATTGATGAATGCTCAGTTTAAGTTCGAGCATGAAAATTCTATTTTAGCCAGTTAAAAGGCTAAACTTTTGTTTTTATAGAAAATCTGGGAATTATAATTTAATGATCCAAATTTGTTGGCTAAATTGAAAATGGTTGATAATGGTCAATTAGCTAATTATAGTATTGGTACGGATGGTAGATTATATTTTCGTAACAGGTTGTGTGTACCTGATAATTCACATTTGAAATAGAAAATTTTAAATGAAGCTCACAACAGTGTTTATTCGTTACACCCGAGTGGCACGAAAATGTATTGTGGTTTGAAACAGATGTATTGGCAGCCCGAAATGAAACGTAAGATCTCTAAATTTGTATGAAAATGTCTTGTGTGTCAACAGGAGAAATTCAAGCATCAAGTTCCATTTGGATTGTTGCAGCCTATTAGATTCTCGAGTGGAAATAGGAACGTGTTACTCTAGACTTCATAACAGGGTTACCGTTAACACCGAGAAAGAAATATGCAATATGTATTATAGTTCACTAGTTAACGATATCTGCACATTTAATACCCCTACATACAAATTACTCGCTTGATAAATTGGCAGAATTGTTTGTTTCAAAAATAGTCAAATTTCACAATGTTCTATTATCAATCATTTCAAATCACGACCTAAGATTTCCTTCTAGGTTTTGGGGTAAGCTACATGAGGCTATAGGTACCAAATTGCAATTCAGTACAACCTTTCATCTGCAAACAAACAGTCAGTTAAAACGGGTAATTCAGGTACTTGAAGATGTGTTTTAATGTTGTATTCTTAAGGGCAAATTTATTTCATTAGTTGAATTTGCTTATAACAAAAGTTACCAGTCGAGCATTAAAATGGCATTGTACGAAGCTTTATATGGTCCAAATGTAGAAATCCATTGTACTAGACTGAGTTGAGTGATACAAAGATTTTTGGTATAGGTTTGATTCGCGAGACCGAAGAGAAAGTCAAGGTTATTTGTGATTGTTTGAAAGTTGCTTTAGACTATCAAAAATCGTATGCTGATTTAAAAAGAAAATATATTGAATTTCAAGTTCGTGAAAAAGTGTTCTTGAAAATATCACTCTGGAAGAAAGTTCTTCATTTCGGTCGAAAAGGAAAACTCAGCCTAAGGTTTATTAGTCCATACGAAGTTACTGAAAGAATAGGTATAGGTTGGATCCTTCCCATGTAATTTATTCATAATGTTTTTCATGTGTCGATGTTGAGAAGGTATAGATTGGATCCTTCCTATGTAATTTCTTCAGTAGAAATAGAGATATAGCCTGATATGACCTATAATGAAGGAATGGTTAAGATTATGGCTTACGAAGTTAAAGAACTTCAAAATAAACATATATCTTTAGGGAAAGCTCGCTAGCAGCGTTACAATGTTGAGGAAGCCACTTAGGAATCTGAAGAAATTACGAAATTACAATATCCGAACCTTTTCTTTAGTAAGATTTTCAAAGACGAAAATTCCTTTAGGGGGAGAGTTATAATAACCAGTTTTCAGTGGTGTTAGAAACAGTGGTTTCAGGACCACAATTCTGACTAGTGAGTTAGCATTATTTACTTATTTATTATTTACAGGGTTTATCACACCTCAAAATTGGGCCTAGAAGTTTTTGAGGGAAAAATGGGGATTTTAGCTCTAGTGAGCTTAGGAATTTCGTTAGCATGGTATTCAGAAATGTTTTTGTCTACAGCATTTTGGAAATTAAAATAATTTTTGAAAATAATATGCAAAAGACTTTCAACTTTGAAATAAGGACTGATTTGTAAACGGGTTTAAATTATGATTTTTTAAAAAGCAATTAAACCAATTTTTAATTTTCACCCTATTTCCCAATTCATCTTTATAAAACACAAGTTAGTCTCTTCTAAATATTTTTTTTATCATCTATTGCATTCCAAAGTTCCTCTCAATCAATTTTCATTCTCAAACTTAATTCCATAGATTTCTATCATTCCTCAAGCCATATCATAGCATTTCAAGAAAAACATCCAAGAAAACCATAGATTTCTCCATTTTTGAATTTTTCTATTTTTCGAGTTTTCGATCAAACATTTGGTTTTTCGTCAAATAAGGTAACAATTCAATTCCTTATTAGTTTTTTTATGTTATTTGATCCTTTAGATTGATTTTTTAGTCGTTAAATTGCATGATTTAAATAAAAGCCAAAAATTAGGTCGTTAATGGTGGATTTTAAGATTTTGGGTAAAAACATGGTTTCAAAGTGTTTTTCAATTATTTTTAACATGATTAGAAGGTTTCTATACTTGTTTTAAAGTTCTGTTGAATATTTCCAACATTTTAATGAATTTACGTGAATTTTTCCATAAACATGTTGAAAATTCTGATACCATGAATTGGGTAGTTTTGAGTAGTTTAAAGGTTGAGAATCAGTCATAGGTGAATAATTAGATGAATGAAATCAATTTTAGGCAAAAAGAATAAGTATAGATCGAGATAATTGAAATTCAAGTTTACTATGTCGAACGTTTCGATTACTGATTGTTTGAAGTGACTCTTTGGCTGATTGTTGATTGTGTATACTATGAGGTTATTATGTGTGAAGCATCAGAACCGTTGAAATTTTCTATGAGCAAGGTGAAAGGCAAGGAAAATCTAGTTTAAGTTTTCGGTAATTAGACGAAAACATGATCGGTGAGTGTTTGGAGCTGCTACTTATAGACATGAATCATAGTGTTAATTAGGAGCTTAGGAATAGCCTAAGCCCCTATCCTAAGTTTCAAGTGTAAGCTTTTTGTTTCCCTTGCTTTATTTTGGCAATTATGTGATTATGTGAATAACTGTAGATTGATTATTATGATACGATATTGTGATATGAGACTTGTGTGATGACTATTATGAATTATGTTGTGCTGTGGGCATGATATACATGTCAAATGACAGTGATAATAATATGCTAATAATGCAAATATGTAGCGAAAGCGAGCGGAATTCTAGTAAATATATATGTGTTGAATTGTGGAATGTGATATTATTATGACAGGTAATATGTGAGAATACTTGTATGTGACATATGATGTATTGATTTTAATGCACATATATGTGGTCGGATATGTGATGGCTCAATGAGCATTATTGTGGCTTTTAAAGTGCAATTAAATGTGAACCCAATAAGCATGCATTGTGTACAAGTTGTGATGTACATTTATAAATATGAACGGAGATGATGTGCATTAAATCAATAATTAAAAATGTGTAATTGTGGATATTTTAGCCTTGTGATCTCTTGAAACTGTTGGATATAGTTGGCATGCCATAGGATTGTGAGTACTAACCTATATGTATTGTGTTTTTGGGCTTTGAGACATTGTGACATGTTGGAGATATAAGGGAATGTGAGCTAAGCTCTATTCAACGGGACATGTTTTGTGTGTTGGAGAGTTTTAGCTTTATGCTTCACTTTTTGGGATAAGTTTGACTCTATAAGTCAATTGATGTTTTGGAGATCCATGTATTCGATGTGTGGTGATAGAGCCCACTTTTATGTTTCATAGCCTCAAGTGTCAAATTATCATACAAATGTGATATTATATATCGTGATAATAATGTGAGATGGATGCATAAACATGTGAATAATATGTTAAATGAATTTATTTAAGTTTCATGAAAATGTTAGTATGTTCTCATAGTAAATTGTATATGTAATTGTGGTTTAGGTCATTTTCTTTAACTTGTGAATGCATGAGAATATATAAGCTAGACTTGTGAGTTATTAAAGCATGTATATGTTGTTCAGTCTTGATGAATTATTGCAAAATGAACTACTTTAATATAAGTTAAGTGTGATTGTACGTGGAAGTATATGCTAGTTTTATGATTTAAAAGGGTATTTTGGTCATTTAGTTATTAAAATGAATTAAAAACAAAATTAAAAGCCAATTTTTGTCCATCTTCTTCATTAGGCTGAAATTTCAAGGGTTCTCCATAGCTAGGGTTTGTTTCAAGCTTCCAAGCTCCATAGTAAGTGATTCCAAGCCCCGTTTTTAATGTTCTTTACGTTTTGGAATCCCGGTAGCTCGATTAAGCTTATGTTAGCAATAATTCAACCTAGGGTTTATATTTGGAAAAATACCCATAGGTGAAATTTGTGTATTTTGATGTTTTATGATAGAATATGGGGTTTTAAATTATGTTAGACAACTTGTACTACTCGATTTTAAGCAAAAACGAGTAAAAGGGCTTAATCGGTAAAAATACCTAATAGTCACAAGTACATGTTAGAGAGAGAATTTGATGTTGCCATAGAAGAGAAAAGTGATCAGCATGTTGTAAAACATAAGAATAAGGAATAAAGTTTAATCCCAAGCCTAGGGGAAAAAATGTAAATATGCAAAAGTTTAGGGGCAAAATTGTAATTTTGCAAAAATTTGAGTTAAGGATTAATTTGATAATGTGAGTATTAAATGAGCTAAATGTGTTATTTTAGATCAAGAAAGACGTGGAATCGACCTCAATCGAGGAAAAGAAAAGATTGTGGACTAAATTGCAAAATCTTTGTAATTTGGTACCAAGGTAAGTTCATGTGTAAATAATGTAGCATAATTTTTATTTTTAAGTTATTGATATTAATTATGTGTTATGCTGAATTTCATTATGAAATGTATGCTTTGTGGTTAATTCCAAATAATATGTAAATTATGTGAGCTACTTGTTAAATATAATTGTTACTGAGTATTGATTTGGCATTCTACTAAGACCGCAAGGATAAGTGTTCGAGAAAAATCCCGTTTGAACCTTAGGAATATATTAGGATACAAGTGACATGTCACTAGGATGGTTGAGCATCCGAACTCGTTGAGTTGAGTCCGAGTTCACTTATGGATGCGAATGTCCGAACTCGTTGAGTTGAGTCCGAGTTCGTGAGATGTAACTAGGCATCCGAACTCGTTGAGTTGAGTCCGAGTTCACTTATGGATGCGAACGCCTGAGCTCGTTGAGTTGAGTCCGAGTTCGCTTATGGGCGGGTTACATGATTGCTTGATTGAATATGTGGCACTTATATGCAAATTATCCATGTATCCGAATTATATTCGATGTGTTCAACGGGTAAAGTTTTACTCAAATGGGGAATACTCGAGATGAAAAGAGACGATTGGTAAGTGATGAGAAATGGATATTTTGGACAGGTATGTATTTAACCCTCGAGTTGAGTGTTGATTACAACCACGATAAGGTAATAAGATGATGAAAATGATTAAAAATGTGATAAGTGTGTTGATGATATATGCTAATGTTGATTAGTTTGATTGTTTGTTATGTTATTTATTATTTACATATGAACTTACTAAGCATTTATGCTTACTCCTCCTTCTTACTCATTGTAGTTTTGGACAAGCCGGTTCAGAGTCGAGATAGGTTGAAGGCTCACCACACTATCCTAAGATTTTTGGTAAATGGCTTGTAAATTTAAGTATGGCATGTATAGCAATATACTTATTTTGTGTAAATGATCTTATGATATGGTGACAGAATGGTTGAGAAAATATTTGATAATGATAAATTATGAAAATGGTAAGTTTAGATTATGTTTGATGTTAAGGAAAATTATTAAGATACTTAGTGCATAAAAACTCATAAGAGGGATGAAATTTGCCATAAACAGAATACTGCAGCAACACTGACACGAGTTTGAAAATTTACTAAAAATCATAGCAATTGAATTTGGTGATGGATTACATATAAAATTGAATATTATTATGTCTAGTTTCACATGAAACAAATGAAACAGGTAAAGGAATTATATGTTAGAAGATATTTGAATTTTAGTGAAACAGGGTCATAGCAGTTTCTGAATCCCCTGTTCCTACTTTAAAAATTCACCATAAATTGTACAGATATAATTAGGTGGTTTATTTTATATCCTCAGAATCCTTATTGAGTCTAGTTTTAGGAGAAACAAACCTAATAGTAATATGAATTTTTTACAGAGAGAAATGTGGTTTGTAGTAAACAGAGGTCAGAGCAGTCAAGTCCTGAAACAGGGGTAACTTTAACTAATAAACTGTACTAATTTTCCCAACAAAAAATTTTATAAAAAATTTAGTAGATAGGTATATGAGTCTAGATTCAGGGAAAATTTACGGATCTTGATTTTGAGTTTCGTAACTCGAGATATGAGTTTTCTTGTGACTGTGACGCAAGTAGCTTAAAAGCTGTGAATGTAGAAACAAATAATCCAAAGTTCTAAAAATGTTAAACTAAGCTTAGTAACACCTCATACTCGACTCCAGCGACGGTCTCGGGCGTGGGGGCGTTACATTTAGTGGTATCAGAGTAGGTTTAGTCGGTTCTCGGACTACGTGTTGTATGTACGGATTTTGCTATACATGCTATATGTATAAATTGTGATAGTGTGACGACTTGACCTTTTAAATGATTTTTTATAGTAAATGGATCCCATCCAGTTGGCGCGATGAAGTAGAGAGTAATGCGCCACTCCGGCTGAAGGAGCAGCGCCGACGAAAATCCACCTCCTCTTGTTGGTCGGGGAGGAGGAGAAAGGGTCGGAAGCCTTTCTCCAAATGATGAGTGCATGGTACACTCGAGTTCGCTCAGACGAACCCAAATGTACAACCTCCCCACCTCCCCAATTCCTCAACCTGCACTTCGATGCCTCAAGGTATGGATCGATGAAATTTCACGAACTCCAGTTGATAGAATTCGCAAGCAAGGGGTCAAGAATTTAAAGCAAATATTGATGATGATGTCGAGAGAGCGAGTTCGCTTGAAAATTCAATCCGTATTTGACGAATTATCTTGTACACCTGAAGAATGTTTGAAATGCGCTATATCTTTGTTGAGGGATTCAGCTTATAATTGGTGGAAGACTTTGATTTCGGTGGTACCGAAAGAGAAAATAACTTGGGAATTCTTTCAAGAAGAGTTTCGGAAGAAATATATTAGTGAAACATTTATTGATCAGAAGCGTAAAGAATTTCTTGAGCTGAAGCAAGGTAATATGACGGTTACAGAATATGAAAGAGAGTTTGTTTGATTAAGTAAGTATGCCAGATAGTATGTTCCTACAGAGGCCAAGATGTGCCGACGATTTGAAGACGGGCTCAACGACGACATCAAGGTATTTGTTGGAATTCTTGAATTAAAAGAAATGGTAGTATTGGTTGATCGAGCTTGTAAGGCCGAAGAATTACTTAAAGAAAAGAAAAGGTAGAGGTGAGACTAGAAATTGGAAGAAAAGACCGATGAGCGTTCATTTTCACAAGAACTGGAAAGTCAAGGAATATGAATCCTCATTCCCAAGCTTCAGCTGGGCAATCATATGGGAATTATAAGAAGCAAAATGTGGGTCCTAAATCCCAGACTACTTCGGCAGCCAGTGTAGGGAACTCGAGATTTGTTAAACCTGAGTGCCAGCGATGTGGTAGAAATAATTTTGGTCCGTGTAGAGCAAATGAATGTTTTCGATGTGGTTCTCTGGATCATTTTATTAGAGACTGCTCAGAGAGAGCTGAAAAAGAAAAATTTCAAAATACAAAAACAAGTGGGGTGGATTCGAGAGAAAGATATCCAAGAAAAGCTGGGAGCGAAGCAAGCAGTAAGAATGTAGTCAGGGATGCACCAGTTAGACCTGAAGGAAGGGCTCCGGCTAGAACATATGCTATTAAAGCGCGTGAAGATGCTTCCTCACCTGATGTGATTACCGGTACATTTTCCCTCTATAATGTTAATGTTGTTGCTTTGATTGATCCCGGTTCTACTCATTCATATGTGTGCATGAAATTGGTGTCTAGTATGAATATATCTGTTGAGAACACAGAATTTATGATTAGAGTGTCGAATCCGTTAGGCAAATGTGTGACTGTCGATAAAGTATGTAAGAAATGTCCTTTAATGATTCGGGATCATTACTTTCCGGCCGACTTGATGTTGTTGCCGTTTGATGAGTTTGATGTTATTTTGGGTATGGATTGGTTGACATTGCATGATGCTAAAATAAATTGCAAAGAAAAGATTATAGAATTAAAGTGTGGAAATGGTGAAACTCTGCGGGTTGAATCAGATAAATCAGAGGCATTGCCTAGTGTGATTTCTTCAATGTCGGCTCAAAGATATCGAGAAAGGGTTATGAAGCTTATTTGGCGTATGTAATTAATACAAAAGAAGTTGAAAAGAAAGTTGAATCAAGTGCTAGTTGTGTGTGAATTTGCGGACATATTTCCAGAAGAATTGCGGGTTTGCCTCAAATCGGGAAGTAGAATTTGGTATTGATTTGATACCGGAACACTCCGATTTCAATTGCTTCAGATAGAATGGCACCAGCAGAGTTGAAGGAATTAAAGTCGCAGCTTGCAAGAGTTGACTGATAAAGGTTTTGTGAGACCGAGTTTTTCACCTTGGGGTGCTCCCGTGTTATTTGTGAAAAAGAAGGATGGTTCTATAAGGTTGTGTGTTGATTATCGGCAGTTAAACAAGGTGACAATCAAAAACAAGTATCTGTTGCCAAGAATTGATGATTTGTTTGATCAGCTAAAAGGAGCGACATGGTTTTCAAAGATTGACTTGAGATCTGGGTATTACCAACTGCAGGTAAAAGAGTCGGATGTGCCTAAAACTGCTTTTAGAACAAGGTATGGTCATTATGAATTTTTAGTTATACCATTCGGATTGACAAATGCTCCTGCTGTGTTTATGGATTTAATGAATCGCATATTTCGGCCATACTTGGACAAATTTGTTGTGGTGTTTATAAATGATATTTCAATTTATTCAAAAGATGATACAAAGCATGCTGAGCATTTGAGGATAGTTTTGCAAACTTTGAGAAATAAGCAGTTGTATGCTAAGTTTAGTAAAAGTGAATTTTGGCTTCGAGAAGTTGGATTTTTGGGTCATATTGTTTCAGGTGATGGTATACGGGTTGATCCTAGTAAAATTTCAGCCATTGTTGATTGGAAACCACCGAAAAACCTAACCGAAGTTAGAAGTTTCTTGGGGCTAGCTGGATATTATCGACGGTTTGTAAATGGATTTTCTATAATTGCTGCTCCTATAACTAGATTACTCCGAAAGGATGTTAAATTTGAATGGACGGAAGAATGTCAACAGAGTTTTGCGAATTGAAAAGTTATTAACAGA
This sequence comes from Gossypium arboreum, assembly GCF_025698485.1. Lineage (NCBI taxonomy): Eukaryota > Viridiplantae > Streptophyta > Magnoliopsida > Malvales > Malvaceae > Gossypium > Gossypium arboreum. The sequence goes on from NC_069078.1 coordinate 28,945,712, forward strand.
GGCACCATTGTTAGTACAAATTTAATCGTAAAGAATTTGTGGTGTATAGTGATGCTTCTCTAAATGGTTTGGGGTGTGTGCTCATGCAAGAAGGAAAAGTGGTGGCATATGCTTGAGGCGATTAAAACCTCATGAGAGGAATTATCCTACTCACGATTTGGAATTGGTGCGGTGGTGTTTGCTTTGAAAATTTGGCGACATTATTTGTATGGTGAAAAGTGCCGGTATATATCTGACCATAAAAGTCTTAAGTACTTGATGTCACAAAAGACTTGAATTTAAGACAATAAGATGGTTGGAATTATTGAAAGATTACGAGCTTGTTATTGATTATCATCCGGAAAAGCGAATGTGGTTGCTGATGCTTTGAGCAGAAAGTTGTTGTTTGCTTTGAGAGTTATGAACACTCAGTTGAAAGTGTCAGATGATGGTTTGATTCTAGCAGAGTTAAGACCAAAACCAATGT